>NC_043021.1:26977774-26992774 GCF_006345805.1 Octopus sinensis
CAAATTTCTGAAACACATGCACTACTGCAGACAAGGACATAGAAACTACACTGCACCGTTTTTTTCATTTGAAGACTCTGGGACTAAGGGAACAGCTTCACCAACTTCACAAGAAGCATCTGGATGAGCTACTTTCCTTACTCACATGGAGTTTCTAACAGTAAACAATGCTTCCCTGAGAAACTGCATATACTGCAACAGTATGCTTTGGCTATTAACAGGAAAACTGATCTCTCCTATTGTCATAATCTAAGATAAGCCCTGTTAATGACCTTCAAACCATTCGCAAGTGATATCATAAATGATCAATCTAGTCATAGTTGGTCCATGTGCAATTGCAGTGTATATTTCCCAATTTGATGATAGTGAAATTATTTCATCTTCTACACATTATCGGAGTGGCATATGACTATTTATGCGGAGCTGAGTCTACCTGGTATTAATTACATTCCTAACAGAATGTATTGAGTACTACTTTTCTTTTTTTGTTTGCCTGCTCACATGCACAAATACTTACACATACCCACCTGTACATATTATACATACATACACACACATATATATATATATATATACGAAAGAAGGTTTGAAAATGCAATTTAAAAGATGTATATTTAATTTACCGGTTTCACTCTTCGGAAAAAGATTGTCAAAAGTAACATGTAGAAGTTTTGTTGCATTAATTATTGGTTGTTACAAATTGCTACATTACATATATACAGTCTTTGGTAACAGGGATATGTCAAGGACATAAAAAAGTTCAACAAGTTCCTTAAAATATTGGGCACAAAAGATTACTACATAAATAATCATTCTCAAGAACATGCTTAAGATAGTTTCCAGAAGGAATTGATATTGGTATTGGTATTGTATCTGTATATTCAAACATACACAGAATATTGGTTGACACAGAGTACTACAATCCATATAAATATACATTCTTTGGTGACAAGAGTATGTTGAGAATATAAAAAAGTTTAACAAGTTCATTGAAATAATGGGCACAAAAGATTACAACAAATATATTATACATTCTCAAGATAATTTCCAGAAGGAATTATTAAAAAAGTTCAGTAAATATTGGTATACACGTACAGAATATTATGAGTTCAAAAAGGTTTACATTATAATAGTATTGAAGCTAAAACTGACCTGTCCGTCATGTTAACGTAAAAGAATATTATCTATTATCTATTTCCCTTGAAATAGAGACAGTGACGGGGGGGGGGGGGGTTAGTAGATTGACAGTTGTGATGGTAACGAGGCGATAGTAATAGTATGAGCTGTAGTTGTGATAGAGGTGGAGCCGATGGTGATGATGGTGGTGGTGGTGGTGGTAGCTGAGATGGTCAGGGATGATGGTGGTAGTAAGCAATGTGAAAGTGAGTGGTGATGGTGGTGGAGAAGGCAGCAAAGTCAATGGTATTGATAGTGGTGGCATCAGAAGTTTGAATGGTGTGTGTATGGCAGTTGTGGTGGTAATGGTGGTGGTACTGGTGATGGTGATGATTGAAAACAATCAACATAAAGGGAGAGAGAGAAAGAAAGAGGTTAGAGAGAAAAAAGATTGTACTGACCCCTGAATGGGAAGACAAATAAATTGTTGTCTATCCTGCAGCTTTGCAATAAGTTCCAAGTCAACAAATTATATTGTTTTGATGAAAATTGTTCATTGCCTGAAAAATATTGTTCAATTATTTACATTTGACAGCTATTTGTCCTCATCTTATTTGTTTTTAACACAACATTTCAGCTGATATACCCTCTAAGCCTTCATCAGGTATCTTGGGGAAATTTTGAACCTGGGTATTTTTTGATGTTGTTACTATTATTATTATTCAGGTCTGGAATCGAACTCGGAATCTTGGACTTAGTAGTCTGTGCTCTTACCCACTATGCCATATGCCCGTAGGCAATTATGGAGTGAATTTTAGGGCTAATAAATCTAATATTTTTCTATCCTTCCTTCATACCGGTTACAATATGCTACTCATATCTGCACTCAGTCTGCCTAGGAAGTTGTGTCCTAGCATATGTGCTGCTTTTAGTTTTCATATATTCCTGTGGTGTTCTCTATCTATTATTTTAACTTCATCCCACAGGGGGAGGTGGTCGCCATTTTCCTATACATGATCAGCTATACCCAATTTATCAATATCTCCTCATGTCACAGCTTTGCAATGTTCATCTACCTTTATTTTGAGGGGGTGGCATGTTTTGCCTTTGTATAACCTACCACAGCTGCATGGGATGGAGTATATGCAGTCTTTGGTCATATTCTCTTCTATTGGTGGTTTGAAGGAGATATTTGTGAAGTGTTGTCTTGAATATGTGTCCTGATGTCATATGGGTTGCATATCTTTTATATCTTTTCGGAGAAGCCTTTCACTCCAATTATGAAGAAAAGAGGGGATAAAACCAATAAACTGTCTAATAAACATCTAGTGAGGGGAAAGGTTTACAAATGCGAAAAACAGAGATAGAAAAATAGAGATAGACAAATAGAGATAGACAAATAGAGAGAAGTGTGTTTTCTGTTGCTGTCACAGATTTCGAAATTTTAAAATTATGTAAAATTGTTCAAATTTGGAATATTCATGTACTTCTCATGCTGAATTCAATTTTGTGATTCATTTGTTCTTGAAAATGTTCTTAAAAATGTTAGAGATAATTTTTACCTAATCAGAAAAATGAAAGCTGTGTATCACAAAATGAAAGTAAAAACATCACAATTTAAACAAAATGAAACAAATGTCATATCGAGAGAGAGAGAGTGAGAGAGAGAGAGAGAGAGAGAGAGAGAGAGAGAGAAAGAGAGAAAGAGAGAGAGAGAGAAAGAGAGAGAGAGAAAGAGAGAGAGAGAGAAAGAGAGAGAGAAAGAGAGAGAGAGAGAGAGAGAGTGGGAAGTGGCATGCATGAAAGGTACAGATAGACAGAAAGGGAATGATAAAGAGCAAGATGTAAAATATAGAGAGAGCAAGATAAAGACAGATAGATTGTGATAGATTTGGCGATCTAAAAGTCAAGTTATTCTCATAGCAAATTATACTCTTTTATTACTAATAATTAAATACCTTCCCATTGAGATACAGATTTTGAAAATCAAATCTATCTTTCTTGAGGATGAAGCATTTTGGATCCTTTGTGTGATATTCACACATATACTCTCATTTATATTAAGAAGGAGGAGGCAGTCAGAATTTTAGATAATTCTTTGAGAGTTAGTTTGAATGGATGAAAATTTTAATAAAGAATTATTCAAAATTCTAACTGTTACCTTCTTAATATACAATATCTATACATCACTTCAAACACTCTGTCTGTCTCTCTCTCTCTCTCTCTCTCTATATATATATATATATCATCATCATCATCATCGTTTAACGTCCGTTCTCCATGCTAGCAAGGGTTGGATGGTTCGACCGGGGATCTGGGAAGCCAGAAGGCTGCACCAGGCTCCAGTCTGATCTGGCAGTGTTTCTACAGCTGGATGCCCTTCCTAACACCAACCACTCCGTGAGTGTAGTGGGTGCTTTTTACGTGCCACCAGCACAGGTGCCAGGCGAGGCTGGCAATGGCCATGATCGGATTGGTGATTTTTATGTGCCACCGGCACGGAAGCTAGTCAAGGCGGCGCTAGCATCGGCCACGTTTGGATGGTGCTTTTTACGTGCCACCGGCACAGGGATCACAACTGCAGTTTCCATTGATTTTTGATGTTGGTATACTTGACTCAATGGATCTCCTCAAGCACAGGGGCAAAACGGTGTTTCTTTACTTGCCACCTGCACAGGAGTCAGTCCAGCAGCACTGGCAACTGCCGGGTGCCAGTCATAGGATTGGTTCAATTTCGATTCCGATTTCACTTGCCCCAACAGGTCTTCATAAACAGAGTTTAGTGTCCAATGAAGGGAGGTTGGTATGGGTACCTATCGTCAGATGAGGTTCGATTTCAACTTCGCTTGCCTCAACAGGTCTTCGTGTGTCCAAGGAAAGAAAGGCATGCATAAGTGGACTGGCTACATCCCTGGCAAGGGACACGGGATGAACTCACTTATCCTGCCAGGTCTTCTCACGCACAGCATATTTCCAAAGGTCTCGGTCACTAGTCATTGCCTCAGCGAGGCCTAAAGTTTGAAGGTCATGCTTCACCACCTTGTCCCAGGTTTTCCTGGGTCTACCTCTTCTATGGGTCACCTCAACTGCTAGGGATTGGCACTTTTTCACACACCTATCTTCATCCATTCTCGCCACATGACCATACCAGTGCAGTCATCTCTCTTGCACACCACATCTGATGCTTCTTAGGTCCAACATTTCTCTCAAGGTACTTACACTCTGTCAAGTATGTACACTGACATTTTACACATCCATTGGAGCATACTGGCTTAATTCCGCGTGAGCTTACACATGTCCTCAGCAGTCATGGCCCATGTTTCACTGCCATGTAGCATGACTGTTCGTATATATGCATGTGGAGGCACAATGGCCCAGTGGTCATAGGATCGTGGTCATAGGATCGTGGTTTCAATTCCCAGACTGGGTGTTGTGAGTGTTTATTGAGTGAAAACACTTAAAGCTCCATGAAGCTACAGCAGGTGGGGGTGGTGGCGAACCCTGCTGTACTCTTTCACCACAACTTTCTCTCACTCTTTCTTCCTGTTTCTGTTATACCTGTATTTCAATGGGCCAGCCTCATCACACTCTCTGTCTCACTGAATCTCCCTGGGAACTTGTTAAGAGTACACATCTCTGTGGAATGCTCAGCCACTTGCACATTAATTTCATGAGCAGGCTGTTCCGTTGATTGGATCAGTTGGAACCCTCGTCGTCGTAACCAACGGAGTGCTGTAGTAATATATATATATATATATATCTTTCTTTTACTTTCTTTTACTTGTTTCAGTCATTTGACTGCGGCCATGCTGGAGCACCGCCTTTAGTCGAACAAATCGACCCCGGGACTTATTCTTTGTAAGTCCAGTACTTATTCTATTGGTCTCTTTTGCTGAACCGCTAAGTGATGGGGAAGTAAACACACCACAATCGGTTGTCAAGCAATGCTAGGGGGACAAACACAGACACACAAACATATACACACACATACACACATATATATATATACACATATATGACAGGCTTCTTTCAGTTTCCGTCTACCAAATCCACTCACAGGAGTGGCTGTGTGGTAAGTAGCTTGCTTCTCAACTACATGGTTCTGGGTTCTGCCTCACTGCATGGCACCTTGGAAAAGTGTCTTCTACTATAGCCTTGGGCTGACCAAAGTCTTGTGAGTCGATTTGGTAGATGGAAACTGGAATCTTTTACTTGTTTCAGTCATTTGACTACGGCCATGCTGGAGCACCACCTTTAATCGAGCAACTCGACCCGGGACTTATTCTTTGTAAGCTCAGTACTTATTCTATCGGTCTCTTTTGCCGAACCGCTAAACGACGGGGACATAAACACACCAGCATCGGTTGTCAAGCAATGCTAGGGGGACAAACACAGACACACAAACACACACGCACATATATATATATATACATATATACAACGGGCTTCTTTCAGTTTCCGTCTACTAAATCCACTCACAAGGTTTTGGTCGGCCTGAGGCTATAGTAGAAGACACTTGCCCAAGGTGCCACGGAACCATGTGGTTGGTAATCAAGCTACTTACCACACAGCCACTCCTGCTTATATGCATATAAGTAGTCTCTATCATTATATATAATTTAAACTTTAATTTCCTTTATATTTAACATTCACTATTAATATCCCTACTCTTTCTGTTAGCTACTTATGACGTTATATCATATAACGTTTTTTTAAACAATATTAATAGCGTTCTGTCAATCGCTATACAAATCCATCATTTTTTGCTAAAATGTCTTATTGATGAGTTTCGTTTTTTTTCACTTTCCTGAGGAGAAGATTGCATTGTTTATACCATTTATTCTTTTGAATAGTATCAGTGGAATTTTCGAAACATGTGTCGACAGTAAAAATATTTGATTACGCCTGCGTTAACTCCATTTTTTTATTCATATTATTCAAAATATTCAACATAAACACAAAGTTTCTACCTTTATAAACAAGGAGTTACAACACCTTTACTTGTGAGATTTTTGCTGCCCTGGTAACTATTTATTTATTTTTTCTGAGTTAATTGTTAACAAGGTAAAAATACACTCATCTATTTATAATATATGTATATATATATATATATACATGTATATATATATATATATATATATATATATATATGTATATATTTGTGTGTATGTGTTTGTGTTTGTTCCCCTGCCATCACTTGACAACTGATGCTGGTGTGTTTATGTTCCCGTAACTTAGCAGTTCGGCAAAAAACTGATAGAATAAGTGCTATGCTTACAAAGCATAAATTCTGTGGTCGATTTCTTTGACAAACACCCTTTAAGGTGGTGCTCCAGCCTGGCCACGGTCAAATGATTCAAACAAATAAAAAAATAAAAGAATAAAAGAATACACATATATTTTTTTATTGGTTATTTTGGTTATTTTGTGTGTGTATTATTAAAACAAATATTTATGTTTACAAATAGGAAAGAAAATTCCATTCTCTCTCTCTCTCTCTGTATGTATGTATATATATATATATATATATATATATATATATATATATATATATATAATATATGTATATATATATGTATATATACATACATATATATATGGTAATTTATATGTATGATCCTTTTGAGCTTTCTATTGTATGTCCATATATAGACATGATAAAATCCTCAAAAATATGAGCTGAGTTTAGCAAATAGCTGGTAGCACTGTATATGTTCCGGCAGTTTTGTTGACTTACTAATATTTAAGAGAGGTGGGGTATGCCTGAGGGACTTGCCCTACATTTATATTAAAAAAAAAAGTCACTCATATATATATGCATGTGTTTTATATATATATATATCTTTTATCTTCCATCTTTTACTGATTTCAGCCAGAGGCTGGTGCCATACTAGATTATTGCATTGCAGTGTATTTGGGTTTCTTTCCTGTACTGTTTTTAGTGAAGGAGTGACATGGATGGAGCTGCTATTCTTCCAGATATATATCACTGCATATTTTTCATGCCTTCTCTCTAGAGAGTAGAGCTTCACTTCCTTTAGCCTTTTCCTGTAACTCATCTCTTTCACAGAGTTGATATTCTTTGTGTTGTGGCACTGGATTGCCTCCACTTCTGCCACTATGGTCAATATACTTGGGAGCAGTAATCCAGATGACTGAGAATGAAAGTTCTCCATAGCAGTAGCATGGCATCCTTTTTCCTGCTTCTGAATGATCTCAGAATCCATTCAGCTATTCACTTGTACAGTGTTGCCATTTTGGTAATATGCACATGGAATGTTGCATCATTACTCATGTGGATTCACAGGTCATGCACCAACTTTGACTCTCGGATTGCACTACTCCATGCTCCTGTGTATTCTGATTGTAGTCTGTCTGCAGGCCAATGGTGGAGTGCTTAACACTTCTCAGCATTCAACTGAATGTTTTGATCATTTGTATATTGCATATCGGCTATTTTGCAGTTTTAGCAGTGTCATCAGAGTCCTTGACCATACATACATACATACATACATACATACATACATGCATATATATATATATGTATATATGTATGTATATATATATATATATATGTATATATATATGTATATATGAATATATATATGTATATATATTCTTATATATATATATATATATATATATATATATATATATATATATATATACATATCATTGCTATTATGCAAAAGTGTCATAAGTCCAAAACATTGCTTTTTCAGAAAACAAAAAATAGTTTCATCATTCCATAGCAAAACCATTGTACTATGCTTTGACAGTTTTTAATATCTTGGTAGCTGAAACAGTTGGAGATACGATAGTTTGTCCAAAAGAACCAGCTATTGCAAGCATAAATAAATATTGAAAAAAATGCATTTGTTCAAATTTGGGTGCAAGCCTAATATTAGGATGTCTCATGAAATGTTGCATTTGAAAAATGAAATATTAAAATTGTTTTTTAAGTTTTAGAATATTTATTTATTTAATCAAAATATGATCCTTGTTTATTTATGACCTTCATCCAAATGTTCCTCCAAGGCATATATTCCATCTTCAAAGGATTTGTCATCTTTTACTCAGATAAACTGCTCGAATGCTTCAGTTATCTCTTCTTTATTTAAGAATGTTTTATTGCATATAGCAAGCTGGAAGTATTTAAATATGTGATAATCAGTTGGAGAGATATCAGGAGAATAAGGAGGATGTGCCAAAATATCATAATTCAGGCTTTGCAACTTGTAGACTGTAGCTTGAGAAGTGTGAGGCTGTGCATTATTATGATGTAAAATTGAGCCAACTCTATTCACTAATCTGGCTTGTTTCTTTTTAAATTTTTCATGCATACAATCAATTTCCTGACACTAGGATGTTGCTGTTACAGTTTTTCCTTGTTGCAAAAATGAATAATGAATAACCCCCTTTGTTGACCCCACACAGTGACCATCAACTTTTTAGGATGTAATGGTGGTTTTGGTGACTCTCCTGCATCTAACCACTGTCCTGTCCTCCTGCTGTTATCAAAGAGTATCCATTTCTCATCACACATAATGAGTTAATACAAAAATGGTTCTCTTTTCAACCGAGAAATCAACATGGAACACACTGGAAGGCGTATGTTTCTTTGAATCACATTAAGTTGATGAGAAACAAATCTATGCATCTTTTTGACTTAACTAATTTTCTTCAAGTGTCGAGAAGCAGTTGTTGCAGGAGATGTCAGGAGCTCTGATCTGATTTCTCAGACTGTTGTTCTTGGATTTTATTTAACCAAAGCATTCAATTCATCATGCCGAATAACTGATTTTCATCTCCCTCTTGGTTCATTTTAAAGGCTTTCATTTCCTGAACGAAATCCTTGGAACCATCTCTGAATGGTTCTAATGTCAACAGAATCATTACCAAAAGCTTGCTTGATGTTTTGTAGAGCTTTGGTGGCAGAGTGACCCAACTTGTATTTGTACAAGAACATCAGTTGTTAACATTCTCAGAGGAGCTGTGGGTAGCAAATTTGAATAATAGCTTTGTCTAGAAAGAAAATGAGTTAAGAGTATACATAAAGATATACATTGAAGTCTCATTAAAAATTCATTTATAGATGACTCATAAGAAAGCCATTTAAAATATAACACTTCATGTGAGACAACCTAATACTTATTCTGTTGGTCTTTTGTTGAACCACTAAGTTACAGGGAGATAAACACACCAGCATCGGTTGTCAAGCGATGGCAGGGGACAAACACAAACATGCACACACACATATATATGGCAGGATTTTTCCAGTTTCCGTCTACCAAATCCACTCACAAGGCTTCGGTCAGCCCACGACTATAGTAAAAAAACACTTGCCCAAGCACTGTGACACCAATGGAAGAAGTGTGTGGACCATAAGGGAGACTACATTGAAAAATAAACCTCATTTGGTCAGATTCCATGAGAGGATCTTGGTCAGCCTATGAACTTTTCAGCTAACCGTCATATATGTCAGCATCATCATTTTAATGTTCACTTTTTAGTGATTGCATGGATCAGTTAAATTGGTTGAGGCAAATTTGATATATGGCTGGATGCCCTACCTGTCACCAACCTTCACATGTTTCCAACTAAGGTAATCTTTCCTCATAACCAAAAATGTTTTCCCAGTTGATTGGAAATGCAGGACATTGCTTGTATTACAGTGGCATTCATTTATGACATTCATGTAGTGTCAAGTCAACATACACATATCCTACAGGTTTCATTCAGTTTCTACCAACCTCTAAATTCACTCACAAGGCTTTGCTCAACACACGTTCTAATAGTGTGTGTGTGTGTGTGTGTGTGTGTGTGGTGTGTGTGTGTGCATGTGTGTGTGTGTGTCTATCTATGTACCTATTAAATGCTTCCTTATGGCATGTACCTAGGATTCTTGGTACTCATTGAAAATGGATAGGGATACTGAATTATAATCCATGGTGTAGGCAAATGTTGCACCACTCTGAGCATTTATGATACTTATGAGATTTGAAAATGAAATTGGAAATGCTTAAAGAAAAGAGAAGAGAAGGTAGAACATGTGATATAGTGAATAGGACTGAGGTGTTGAATACAGGAAAAATGCAGAAGACAACCACATGCAGTTAGAATGGAAACCATATGCACTCATATGTATATATATATATATAATTGATCAAAATAAAAACATGATGCGAAGGATTCAGCGGTACATATGTTTCGGGCCTTTATTAGACAGATTTATAACAATGCATAATGTATGTCTGTGGCCTTCTTCAGCCGCGCACAACAGCTTCCACAAGGACATGTGTTACATCAAAAATTTCTGGTTGGGGATGCAAATCCTCTCATTCGCGTACGACATAATGCGGCAGCAGCATAGAATTGAAGCGTCCATCTCTTTCTTCTCTCAATGTAGAATGAGGAAAATTGGATGTTGAAGTAATGTAAATAAATAAATACATATATAGACGTGAAGATGGAGGGGCGAGAATTCAGGATGAGGGATAAAAAATGTATAAAAAGTGTAAGTATAGAAAAATATAAAAATGTAGAGCATAAAGATATAAAGAGGTATAAGGAAATGTAAAGGGGGTATAAAGAATATAAAGAAATATAAAGATACACACACACACACAGAGGCTCGAAACATAAAAGACTTACTCACCTTCCTGAGCATCAAGCACGCCTGCTTGTTGTTTATACACCTGTCTTCATCTTTTGTTTTTCTATATAACACACACACACACACACACACACACACACACATCAGAGTGGCCTGAGGGTAACCAGCTTAAAAAATACCTGACCCACTTTGTAAAGTGGTTGGCATTAGGAAGGACATCCAACCATAAAAATCCCAGCCAAAACAGACAGTGAAGCCTGGTGCAGTCTCCTGGCTTGCCAGCTCATGTCAAACTGTCCAGTATGGAAAACCAGAGTTAAATGATGATAATGATGTTAATGATGATGATGATGAAGATGATGATGACACATATATATTTAGTCAAATGTTTGTTTAATCAATACTAACCTGAAGCTGAACAAGCCATCAGTTTCTTTTAGAGGGAAGCTAATTTAATTTGATAACAGTCTTTTAAAAGATTGCTTTAATAATAGATGTTGTGCCCCTCTGGTCGGCAATATCAATTAAATGTATAAAAATAAATTTCTGCTATATTTAAATAGTTATTTTTGTTTGTTGGCACAATGTATTTTATGTATCTGTACATGTCTATCTGTCTGTCGGTATGTCTGGTTGTATATCTCTTGCTTTCTCTATCTCCATGTATAAATATCTCTATATATATAAAACTGAGAATGTGTGTCTGTCTGTCTGTCTGTCTGTGTGTTTCCCTAAAACTTGAGAACTACGCAACCAATTTCATTCAAATTTTACACATGCCTTACTTAGGGTCCATGTAGTTTCATGGGCAAAAAAAAGTTCAACTTCTTGCCTAGGTCGAGCCCATAGCAATATCATATCTTCTCCACTATTTCAGTATTACGTGTTAAAAGTGAAATAAAAACATTTCTCTATTTTATGTCAGATACTTTCACTTTAACAATAAACATTAGAGATAATAATAACAATTGAATTATATGTAGTAAGTAATAATTAAAATCAAACTAAATGATAATATAATCGTAACATAACAAAAGTAAAAATAGCAATTGGTATAAAATTGCATCAATGACTTGAACTTGAGTAAGTGGTTTCACATTAATGGGAATAAATTGAAAATAAAATTAGTGTGCAGAAATGGAAAAGTCCAGATGGAGCTGTGCACATACCTTTTACCACAGATTTGACATTAGATTATCTGCTAATTAGCTAGCATTAAGTATCTATATGAAGTTTGGCTGTATGTAATGTCTGTTTTCTCGAACAGCCGCTTATACTGAGTACTGCTGTTGGTTTACTTCTTATACATAAAGGACTATAGCCTCAACTACGTACTGCTTTTTGATTCACCGTAAAGTTTGTTGTTATTATTATTAGTGTTTAACTATTGTTATCACATTTGTTGGTTCCTCGAAAGGGAAATGTTGTTGTGTTACATTTGTTAAATAATTGTAAACCGTAACCCTCCCCCTTTGGGAGAAAGAGCTTTGGTTATTGTTTAAAAATTGAATTGTGTCCCTGTTTGGTGAAACTGACAATATTTTCACCGTTTATACGGAAGCATTTTTGTTAGAATGCCTTCGATAGAAGAAAGTCCAAAAAGGAATTTCGCTGCAGTTGTCGGCGGGCGCAAACTCATTAAAATTAAAATGGAAGAAATACAAACCTATTTTGGATTGATCACCGACAAAGACGGTGAATCTAGGATAACACCACCAAACGAAATAAAAAATTAAATTGAAGAAAAGACTATTGTAAGTATACAATGTAGAGAGAAAAAAAGATTTGAACACCTGGAGGAAAGCACCATTGAAAGTGTCTTGGTGTGACTATGAAAGATATGTAACCAGATTCACCACAATAGAAGCAAGGTTCGAGTCAATGGAGCGTGCAAGGAAGTACTCAACTCGAACCTTGCATAGTGGAAATATTATATTTTTACCTTTATATCTGGGACGTAGGACGTCCCGGATAAAAATTTAAAATGTTCCCCCAGAAGTAGAGGTAGGCTGGATTGTAGCCACACTTCTATACAAGAGGGAGGACAAGATACAATTGATCGAAATTGCAAGAGACAGGCCTACAATTCCAGTCTGTTATATATTTTGAGTATTGTTATCACTAGCGATATCAAGATATAACATTGTATTTTGAATTTTATGTGTAGATGTATATATATAGATGTACATGTAATATGTATACATATATATATACACATATATATATACATGCACTAGCACTATGACCTGGCAATGACGGGTCATAATGCTAGTATATATTACATATATATATACTCACACACATATAAATACATACATATGTATTGTTATCACTAGCGATATCAAGATATAACATTGTATTTTGAATTTTATGTGTAGATGTATATATATAGATGTACATGTAATATGTATACATATATATATACACATATATATATACATGCACTAGCACTATGACCTGGCAATGACGGGTCATAATGCTAGTATATATTACATATATATATACTCACACACATATAAATACATACATACACACACATATGTGTGTGTATGTGTATGTATGTATGTGTATATATATATATACATATACATATATATGTGTGTGTGTGTGTGTGTGGTTTTGTGTGTCTGTAATTTGTTTAGCTGGACACCAAAAAGTAAGTTGTGGTTGACTATTGACATTGCCAAACCTCACCTAATATTACTTAGTTTCATATCCAGCAAAGAAAGAAAGAAAGAAAGAAAGAAAGGAAAATGTTTAAGCTACCTAACTTTATACTAAAAGAAAATGCTTCCTCTCAGCGAAAGAAAAACATCACCATCATTAGAAGTAACAAGGGATCTACCAATAAATAAAATTAGAAGATTTCATTATATTTTAGCTCTTGTCTTTTATTTGTTTCAGTGATTGAACTGTGGCCATGCTGGAGTATGGGTCTGAACAGTTTTAGTCAATCAAATCAATCCTAGTGCTTAGGTTTATTTTCGGTATTTTTAAACTTCAATATTTATTCCATCAATTTCTCTTTGGCAAACTGATAACTTGCTAAATGAACACAGGTTAGCCAGTGGTGGCAGAGGGGAAGTCACTAATACAGACGCAAAGACACACACAGATCTATCTATCTATCTATCTATCTATCTCTTTCTTTCCCTCCCCATATATATATATATATATACTCTTTAACTTTTTAACCTTTTAACTAGTTTTAGCTTGAAAGCTGAAGCCATGCTGGGGCATCAATATATATACATATATATATATATATATATATATATATATATATATATATATATATATATATATGTACTAGCAGAGTTACCCGTGTTGCCCATGTTACATGCAATTGAAGAATTAGACTTTTCTGTTATATTTTCTCTAATGAACTGGAATATCTATGTTTCGAATTTCATCAAAATTGCAGATGAGGGTTATTTCCCTCTTTACACTCCCCCAAAAAATTGTAATCGTGCCACATATATCCCATACTACTGATTTTTATGCGCATATTCCAAAATTCCAGTCTTATTGAACCTGTTAAAAAGATTTTGCTCCTGAAAAATGAAGGTCATGGAGCTCTAAAATGTGAGAGTTAAGGCCCCTGTTGGGGGTGGGCATCTTAATGTCAACCACAGAAGTTGAATTGTTGAGAATCTTTTTAACTTGGGTCGTATATCTATTGTTTGAATTTCTTTGAAATAGGAAATATATGTTCACTGGGTTTGTAAAAGAGAGCAAAGCTACAGGAAACCAAAAGATGAATGATCACAATAAGCAGTCAGCTACAGTACCCTAGTCGTTACCACCCCCAATGTAGTATTCCTTACCATCCAGGTGACAGGCACAGCCGTAAGATGCATTACAGATCTATAGCAATTGGAAGAGCGTGACCCAACTGAAATAAACATTAACAACTGTGTGACATGGGAGCTAAGAAGAAATGAAAGTTGGGGTTTGCAAATGACCACTATACTGATATGTAACTGGACAGAATAAATTTACAATCTATAAATGTCTTTGAATAACCAGTCACTCATCTGGGAAGGCCTTGAAATCAATGTTACCATGTTTGACCCAGTGATAATAAAAAGACTGAAAGGAGGTCTGCAATCAAATAACTTTACTCAACACTTTGCAACTGAATCAGTGGAGGCAAAGATGCCTCTCATTTACTTGACAATTTATGCAGCACATTGCAGAAATCACAATGTAAGTGTATGTCAAAGCAAACTGTTACACTGTTGTACCATTGAATTAGAAATAATGCT
>NC_043021.1:26997774-27027774 GCF_006345805.1 Octopus sinensis
TAGCGGCTCGAGAGTCAATACATTCAGAAGCGCCAACAGGGGACACCCCTGACGGACCGAACGCGTGATGTCAAACGGTTTCGACAGGTGACCGTTCACCCGAATCACCGATCGGATGCCGCTATACAAGGCAGCGATCCAACCGCGGAAGACGGGACTGAAGCCAGCCGCCCTGAGGACGGCCTCCAAGTACCGATGGTCTACCCTATCGAAGGCTTTAGACTGATCCAAATTGATCAGCGCCCTACCCATGCCAGGATCCTTAACTACCCTGTCCACAATGTAGCGCATCAGATGGAGGTTGTCATGTATGGTTCTGCCTGGCACGGCTAATTTTTGCGCCCTGTCGATTAGTTAACCAATGACAAGCGCCAACCTCTCGGCTATTACTTTGGCAAAAATTTTCAAATCTGCGTTGAGCAGAGTGATGGGCCTGAAATTATCTATAAAATTCCCCTTGTTTGGGTCATTCTTCAGCAACGTCACTGCAACTCGGCTCACGAAACCTGGGATTCTCCCGTTTTGTTGCCAGTTGCAGTAGACTGATGCCAAGAGGTCGCCAAACAAGTCTGGCATTTGACAATACAGCTCGTAGGGTAAAGCAGGCGACTTATCCCTCGCGCATCTCGTACGTCAGCGGCTGTGATGGGGCTTTCACAACACTCCGCTTCTCTTGCCGAGAGCCGCGGCAGGTCGGTCAGGTAGGCACTGAAATCCATCCCGCGTTCCGACCCACCACTCGCACCAAACAGTCGAGCAAAGTGCTGTTGAAAGGCCTCACACATCCTTTCGGGTTCGAGTAAACTGCATCCCTGTTGATCTATTAGAGACCGAATGGTGGCTCTGTTGCCACGTTGCGCCTCCGCTACCCGGGCCTCTCGCGCAGCTTCGATCCCTTCGTTCCTTAAGGCACCCATTTTAGCTCTGATGACGCAACCTTCGTGTTTGGCGTTGTGTTGGTCGAGGGCTATCCTCGCAGCCAGCACGTTGGTTATGCTGCCAGTGGTAAGTGCCTCTTCTAGTTTCTTAACCAGGTCCCCCTCTACTCTATTTCGATCTATCGCTAATTCCTTGTTAAATCTAATTGATTCCGATTTCATTGCCATTTTCAGGGCGAACCACCAGCGGTTGTTAACAACGGCTCCCGCCAACGCCCTCTTAATTAACTCGCTAATCCGGTTCCTGTAAATCTGTCGCGCTAAGAGCGACGTGTTCAGTTTCCAGTAGCCGGGACGCTGTCTATGTGTCTTATCTAAGTCGAGCGTACACGTCACAAATTTGTGATCTGTGACTATTTTAAATTGTGGACATCCTACACTATCCCTATCTGCTGTCCTGCATAGAATTCTATCTAGATAAGATCTCGACGATCCGACGCGGTTTGTCCAAGTCCACGTTGGCACGTTCGGATGGTCGAGTCGGAACCTGTCAGACAAATGGAAACGTCTGAGTAGGTCTTTGAGGCACTTACACCCCCTTCTATTCCTATCCATTCCCACATAGTCTAGATGCGTGTCCAAGGTAGCGTTCCAATCCCCTACTAACAGTAAAGGTCTAGACGTACCCAAGAAAACCTCTAGACGTCTGAAGAAATCCGCCCGACCCGGTAAGAACGGTGCATAAACTTCCATCAGACGGAATGCGCACCCATTTCTGCCATCCACGTCCAAGACAACCAGCCTACCCTCCGGGTCTAGCAATATTGTTCTTACTTTTACTCTTTCGAAAAAGCACCGCGGTAGCCCCACCACCCCTGCTCGTCAGACAGGGAGAAAAATAAATGTCGAATTGGTCGCCAAACATGGACGCGAGGGCCCGCGACTTGCTGAGTCTGGTTTCACTGATAGCTACTATATCCACGTTCAGTGACTTGATGTCGTTTAGAAGGTAACCTTGCTTCCAAGCCGACGCCAAGCCACGCGCATTCACACAACCTAATTTAAGCATAATTGATGTTTAAGAAATTTGTGTTTCACACACTACATTGAAGGAGACAAGAGGCAAGAGGGGAGGTCACTTACTCATTTCGAAAGTTTTAGTTTTTTCTTCTTCTTTTGAAATGTCTTTGAGGAGGTGTTTGTATAGTTTCTTTGATAAGTATTTTTGAAAACCCCCTACCGCATTTGGAAATATGGTTTTCAGTGTTAGGTGTTGTGTTTGTGTTATGTGTACAATTCTTATGTGTTTCGGTGGTGTAGTGCGCGGATGATTATTTATCTTAAAGTCATCTTCACAGATGTTCGTGTTGGATGCAATGTATTCCATTAGTTTTTTATTGTCCGTGTCTATTGCTGTTAGTTGTGTGTGTAGTTTTGCGGGGACATTGATGTTTTGATTGTCTAAGGGGATGCTGTCCGGAGTTAAATATCTCCCTGCTTTACTTACTTGTTTGGTGGGCTTTTTTGATCTTTTCCTTTTACCCCCTGTGGCTATTTGCCATTCCGTCGAACTTTCGTCGTTGGACGAAGATTCTGACGAATCAGAAGGGGGTAAAGGCAAAGCATTTGCGTTAATATGTATGTTTGTAGAAATTGTTGCTATTTTGTGCGGTGTTTGTGTTGTTGTGGTGTTAGGGGTATAATTTGTCTTCTCGTCACTGTTTTCTGTTTTTTTAGTTGTCGTCCTTGGTGCTGGTGTTGGTCTGTCTTTTGGTGTTGATTTTGGTTTCGCATCTTTAATTGGTTGCGACGTCAACGGTAATTGTGTTGGTGCTGTTTCTTTTCTTGGTGATGTTGTTGGGGTTTGTTTGCTGGTTTGTTGTTTTTCTTGGCATTGTTCCATAATTGAGTGTGGTGGGGTTGGTAACAAAGGTTTTTTATTTGTTTTCTGATTTGTTCTTTCTTGTTTTTTCTGTCCCAGAACGCACTTCGCAATTAAGTGTTCTGGACTGCCACAGTTGTAGCATCTTGGCTTTTTCCCTTCTGCTACAACATATAGGCTTTGCCCATTTTCCAAATGAATACTATTTGGTAGGTTCTCGATAGAGGACCCATCAATCTGAATGGTTACCTCTATTGTTTTACCACCCCAATTGTCATTTTTGAACACGGCGATTTCTAAAATATTTATTGTTTTTAAATGATAACATATCGCCGATGTTATCCATTTGGGTGGTATATCTGTTGGAACATTTTTTATTCTAATTTTACTCACTCTTTGTCCTTGTAGTATGGTATCATGATGATTTCATCATTTTTGCAAAGTCTCCGTAGAGTGAGCTTTTGCCACTTCCTGGTTAGGGAAGCGGACCACCACTGTATTAAACTGGGGACCCCAGTTTATGTATTCTTTTGTTTTCGTGATGTTTTTTGCACATTTTACTATGTCCATTTTTGTTATCTGTTCATCTTTTTTTTATAATTCTATATATAATCGTTTTTTTCTTCTATTTGTTCCTTAATGTGTTGAGGTGTATGTAATACCAAATCCTGTCCTGAGGTTGTGAAGAGTGCTCTTGTTTCTATCAACTCTTCATTTGTGAACTTTATAATTTCTTTTTTTCTGACGCAGGGTGTCAGCGAAATTCACAGTTCTATTCTGGAAGTTGTCGTTGTGTGTTTTTGTTGTTGTTGTATCAGAATTATTCTTGGTTTTAGCTTTTTCAAGTACTGTTTCTTCTTTTATGTTAATATTATCTTCACTATTGAGTGTGATAATATTTATTTCATTTTTGTTGTTGTTATTCTTGTTGTTGTTAATGGTCTTTGTGTCAGTTTTAGTTCTATCATTTACGTTGGTGGTGGTGTTGATTTCAGTTTTATCTTTCTTTCTTTCAGCGTCCTTGCCGACTGTATTTTCCAAAACAGGGAAATCTTCGTTAGAAAACATCGTAGAATATTTTTCTACGATAAGATTTCTCGACATTATTATTTTTTCCCAAGAAAAATAAAAATAAATTGATGAAAATGCCCCTATGGGCGAATTCTTTATCTAAAAAAGACTCAAGCGAAAGTTGGGTGTTTGAAAAGTTGAAAAACTCCGACAATGTAGAACGTAAACAATGGATGCAAACGAGAGAGAGAGAGAGAGAGAGAACAGCGTTTGTATGTTATGAGAAACGCTTCGCCGACATTGTGTGAAAAAACAAGTTATTGCAGCAAAAATTTTGATATATATTCGAGGCTGAAAATGCCCCTAGGAAAACACACCCAGACGAAAGCTAGGTGTCTTACACACTCCGTGTGCAAAATTAAAGACGAAACTTTTTCAAAAACACAATAAAATAAGCAGTTAACTTACGAGCTGATCTGTCAACGAATACTATCAAACGAGATAGATAGATAGATAGATAGATAGATAGATAGATAGATAGATAGATAGATAGATAGATAGACAGATAGACAGATAGATAGATAGATAGATAGATAGATAGATAGATAGATAGATAGATAGATAGATAGATAGATAGATATGTTTCTTTATTAGCCACACAGGGCTGCACACTGACGGGACAAATTACAAGGTAGAGCTTTTCTTTTGGGGGATAAAAAAAACGTGGGTTGGTTTTCGATCAAAAGGGATCGTAAATGGAAAGAAAGAGGAAAGCAAAAAACAAATAAAAGCAAAAACAGGGGGGATAGAAATAAAAGGAAAAAGAAAAAATCGATCAATAGGGATCGTTATCACAGAAATGTCAATATAAAATGTAAAGGGGAGGACAGGTGAGGTTTACAAGTGGAAAGAAAAGCCTACGGAAAAGACTACGGCAGCCTCGGTCAATGAAGTCACATGTTATATTTTTTTCTTTTACAAATAAGCAACTCTCTGTATTAATTTTTACGGTTCATAGGATCATAGTCAAGGTGGCTTCGTCATTCATACGTGCCATCCTTGCTACATTGACCCATCTTTTTTTAAACATTCGCTAGACAAAACTTGCCTCTCTACTCTCACTTTCCTTTTCAAGTGATGCTTTAAGAAGTTGGTGAGAGATTGACCAGAGAGGAAAGTGTTTGTCTCTAATCCTTTCAGGCGCGTCCACCAGATACATTCTTTCGCTATAGCCACAAGTATGATAAAAATAGCTCTTCCTTCCCGTTTGAAGGAAGGAGGCGTGACGATATTAACGATAGACTCGGCTGATAAACCGACACGTCCCACACGTGACAGCAGTCGTTCGACATAAGCCCACAAGTCGGAGATTGTTGGACACTGCACGATTGCGTGCAGAACGGTTTCGTCGCTCTGCCCGCATCTCGGGCAGGTCGGCCCCGTGTTTCTCGAGCCATGCCTATAGAACTTATCCCGAACGGGTAGCGCTTCTCGGTAGCACCGCCAGGCCAGGGATCTCTGGAAGTTGTCCATAAGTCCCGGCCCGAAAGTCGTTTCAAACAGGCGGGTCAGGTATTCCTCGTCGACGCCCAGGTTTGCCCCAAGATCGTCGTCGTACCTCCCCTCCACTAATCCCCTATAGAATGCTTTGGTTGTGTTGAAGTCACTCAAGGTCGACCCAGGACGGCATAGTTGCTTGAGAGCAACGCGACACTCGCGGTGCCATTCGCCCTTCCTCTGCCACTTTTTGATCCACGACTGCAGTTCTGTCATGGAGACGAGCTGCGGGAAAGCGTGCCTCACAAACGGCGACCACCCCTGTTCACCGTCGTCTACATAGAGCCGGAGATGTCGCAGTCTCAGCGCGTGTCTGTGCATCATCAACCACGGCATGCCCAACCCTCCTTTTAACGGGTGTTGACTGCAAATGGATCGCCTGACCATCGGGACGCATCCTATCCACAAGAAGCGGAAGAGAATGCGTTCTAGTTTGGTGATGGTAGGGTCGGGACAAGGTACGACGGTCAGGCGGTAGTAGATGACGGACGCGATGTACGAGTTCGCCACCTCCTCTCGACCTTTTAGGAACAGTTTCCTCTCGTTATCTCGTTCCAGTTCTTCTCCATTTGGAGGTCCGGAGCGAACCAGTCCCCGAGCAACTCAACCGGGCCGTCCGTCCAGCGTCCCACGACGGAGGTACTGGTGGACTGCATGGGCTTGCTTCTCCAGGTGCCGAGCCGTAAGCCCACTGACTTTTCCCGGTTAATTTTCGCTCCTGTCACCGCTTCGTAGTCTTTCAGTGTCTCGCCGACCAGCTCGATGTGCTCGTGGCTTGACACTATGACGGTGATGTCGTCCGCGTATGCAGACACGCTCGTCCCGCATCCCAATTCTCGCGGGATGCCCCTCAGAGTCGCCAGCTTCCGCAGTAGTGGCTCGAGAGTCAATACGTATAGAAGCGACGAGAGGGGGCACCCCTGACGGACCGAACGTGCAATGTCGAAAGGTCTCGATAAATGTCCATTCACGCAAATTACCGAACGGATGCCTCTGTACAAAGCAGCTATCCAGCCGCGGAAGACGGGACCGAAACCAGCCGCTCTCAGGACTGCCTCCAAGTATCGATGGTCTACCCTATCGAAGGCTTTCGATCGATCCAAATTGATCAGGGCTCCACCCATGCCAGGTTCCTTAACTACTCTGTCTATGATGTAGAGCATCAGATGGAGGTTGTCATGGATGCTCCGGCCCGGCACGGCGCACGTTTGTGCGTTGTCGACCAGTTTCTCGATGACAAGCGCCAACCTCTTGGCTAACACCTTGGTCAAAATTTTCAGGTCTGCATTGAGCAGATTGATGGGCCTAAAGTTATCTATAATGTCTCCCTTGTTTGGATCTTTCTTCAGCAGCGTTACGGCTCCTCGACTCACAAAACGGGGTATGCTCCCGTTTTGCTGCCAGTTGCAGTATACCGCTGCCAAGACGTCTCCAAACAAGTCTGGCATACAATTGTAAAACTCGTAGGGCTGGCGACTCTGAGGGGCATCCCGCGAGAATTGGGATGCGGGACGAGCGTGTCTGCATACGCGGACGACGTCACCGTCATAGTGTCAACCCGGCGATTTGTCTCTTAAGCATTCTGCCATTGTGTCCCGCACATCCGCCGCCGTGATGACACCTTTGCAGCACTCTGCCTCTCTTGCCGAGAGTCGTGGCAAGCTGTGCAGGTAGGCACTGAAGTCCACCCTGTGTTCACACTCGCCACTCGTCCCGTACAGTCGGGCAAAGTGCCGCTGAAATGCCTCGCACATCTTGCTGTGCTCGAGCAATTCGCGCCCTTGTTCATCTACCAGAGACCGAATGGTGGCTATGTTGCCCTGCTGCGCCTCCGCCACCCGGGCCTCCCTCGCGGCTCCAACACCTTCCATCCTTAGAGCACGCATCCTAGCCCTGACAGCACACCCTTCGTGTTTGGCGTTGAAGTGTTGGTCAAGGGCCAACCTTGCCGCTAAAACGTCGGATGAGATGCCGCTTCTTATTGCCTCTTCTAACTTCTTAACTAACTCAACCTCTACTCTATTTCTATCTACGGCTAGTGCCTTGCTATATCTAATTGCTTCCGCTTTTACTGCTCTCTTGAGGGCGAACCACCATTTGTTGTTGACGATGGCTGCCGTTAAAGCCCTTTTTACTAACGTGTTGATTCTGTCTCTGAAAACCTGTCTGGACGGGAAAGATGCGTTCAGTTTCCAGTAACCGGGACCCTGTCTATGTGCCTTATCTAAGTCTAGCGTACACGTCACGAATTTGTGATCCGTGTAGCTGACTGTGTGGAATTGTGGACATCCTAAGTTATCCCTGTCTACTGTCCTACACAGTATCCTATCTAGATACGATCTCGACGACCCACTGCGGTTGCTCCATGTCCACGTTGGTGCATTTGGGTGGTCGAGTCGGTACCTGTCAGACAGTTGGAATCGTCTGAGCAGGTCTCTGAGGCATTTGCATCCCCTTCTGTTTTTGTCTCTCCCCACATAGTCTAGATGCGTGTCCAAGGTAACATTCCAATCCCCCACTAAAAGTAAAGGACGAGACGTTCCCAGGAATACTTCTAGACGTCGAAAGAAATCCGGCCGACCTGTTAAAGGCGGTGCGTAGACTGATACAAGTCGAAAAGCGCATCCATTGCTGCCGTCGACATCCAGAACGACCAGTCTACCCTCCGGGTCTACGAATATCGTCTTGACTTCGAGATCCAGGCTATTGTGATAAAGTACCGCGGTGCCACTACCGCTCATCCTCGGCGGACAGGGAGAAAAATAAATGTTAAACTGTCCGCCAAACATAAGTCTGGTCTCACTTATGGCTATGATTCCCAAATCATGTAACTTGATGTCATTTAGGAAGTACCCTTGTTTCCAAGGAGACCCCAAGCCACGCGCATTCACACAACCAATCTTGACCATGATTCTATTGGGATGTGTGCTTTAAAACACAAAAAGGAAGGTACAGAGAGTTACTTACTTGTGTCGAAAGTTTTGGCTTCCTCGTCCTTTGATGTGTCTTGGAGGAGGTTTTTGTAGAGTTTTTTCGAGAGATATTTTTGGAACCCCCCAACCGCATTTGGAAAGAGGGCTTTGAGTGTGTGGTGTTGTGTTTGTGTGATGTGTAGTATTTTGATGTGTTTGGGTGGTGTAGTGCGTGGATGGTTGTTAGTTTTGAAGTCATCTTCACAGATGTTTGTGTGGGCTGTGATGTACTCCATTAGTTTTGAGTCTTTGGTGTCTATCGCTGATAGCATTGTGTGTGCTTTTGTGGTGTTGGTGCTGGTTTGGTTGTGTAAGGAGCTTTCAGGTTTCAGATATCTCCCTGCTTTGGTTGCATTTTCTTGTTTGGGTTTTTTTTTATCTTTTTCTTTTACCCCCGGTGGCTATTTGCCATTCTGTCGAACTTTCATCGCTAGACGAAAAGTCTGACGAATCAGAAGCGGGTAAGGGCAAAGCATCTGGGTCTGTTTGTGCGGTTGTAGATATTGTTGTGGTGCGCGGGGGGGGGGGGGGGGGGGTTGCTGGGTGGTTTGGTGTGGTGATAGTCTCTTCTACATCCTCGGTGCTTGTCTTCTTCGTTGTTGTTGGTGGTGTTGATTCTGTTCTTGGCGCAGGTGGTGGTGTTGTTTGGTTGGGTTGGTCCGTTCTTTGTTGCTTTTCATGCATTTCCGCATATAGCTGCTTGATCAGCCGTCCATACTGTGGTGTGGGCAATAATGCTGGCTTTTTTGGTTTTTCCTGCGGCTGTTGTTGTTGTTGTCGTTGTTTCGCGGCAGATTTGCACTCGTTTTTGAGGTGTGCTTCACTGCCACATATATAGCAGCGTGGCTTTCTGCCCTCGACTACTACATACAACTTGTGGTCTTCCGCAAGATGTATATGGGTGGGTATTTTGTTAATGGTGTCTTGGTTTATGTGGAGGAGAATCTCCAGTCTCTTTCCTACTCAGTTCTTGTGTTCTGAAACAGCGATTTGCAGGATGTTTATGTCCTCCATTTCGACGCATATGGCCGATGTTATCCATAATGTGTCTGCTATTTGAGGAACATTATTGATAATGACTTTTGTTACCCTCTGGCCAAGGTAACTGGGTATCATTGTTAGCTCATCTGAATGAAGAGTTAGCGTTGAGAATTGTTTTGCTAACTCTTCATTTTGAAAAACTACCTGTACGTGGGCAAACTTGTTCGACCAAGTTACATACTCTTTGTATCCCCAGATGGCGCGTAGGCATTTTTCGATTTTGTCTGTGTTTGCTTTTTCTGGACTTTTAGTTGTGTTGTTTATTATAGATAGATAGATGGATGGATGGATGGATGGATGGATGGATGGATGGATGGATGGATGGATGGATGGATAGATAGATAGATAGATAGATAGATAGATAGATAGATAAATAGATAGATAGATTGATAGATAGATACAAAATGGGCTTCTTAATAGTTGCTGTCTGATCAGATTCACTCACAAGACATAATATAGCCCTGAGCTATATTAGGTGCTATATTAGAGCTAATGGCCTCTCGCCTATTGAAAGGTGCCAACTTCTTACCACCAACACTTCCACCACCACCTAAACATATCTGATGCATCTACCTCCCATCCACCCTCAATCTCTACTTTCATTTCACTCCACTTACAAACTTCAAGCTTAAACGATTCGCCTTTTCCTCTCCCTAATAACATCCTCCACTCGCTGGAATACCTTCTCTGCTCCGCTCTGCCCACATTTTTGCTACTGCAGGCATTGACCCCTAAGATGCTCCAATTTCGAAAATTAACCACATTAACTTTACCCTTGAGGTGAGAGGCAAGAGGTAAGTGACTTGCAAAAGGACTTAGATATAACTCTTTCTTTCCCTTTCTAACCAAAAAAAAAGGAAAAAAAAGGGGTGGAACAAAATGTATTTTTCTATTTTATTAATTATTCACTGCTCATTTTCCTCTGCTTCTACACTCCCCTTTACATTCCCACAAGCTTACTTAACCACCCATACCACTTCTCGTATATTCATCTTCCAGTATCTTGAGAGTGTGGTTTGACACATCTTCACCAACATCTTTCCTTTCGACTGGCCTAGTCATATACAAGGGGGGGGGGGTGCTAAACAGTTCCTGGCTTTGGGTAAAAGAAAATACACGAGGATCACTTGATTAGGATTTTATTCCACGTATTCCCCTCTCAGATTTACTTACTCACTGCAATGGTCCTTCAGTTTTTCTAAGCCCCGTAAAAGAACTTGTAATACTGGGCTTCCAGCCAGGCCTTTAAGGAACAAATGTTCCTTAAAGCCAGGAACATTTTAGCAACTTTTTAACACTCCTTTGAACACAAACTTGCACACACGCACACACGTGTGCGCGCGCACACACACACACACACACACACCACACACACACACACACACATACATACATACATACATACATACATACATACATACATACATACATACATACTTACATACATATGTATATATATATATATATTATATATATATATATATATATATATATATATATATTATATATATATATATATATATGGGAAAAATGGAAGTTGAAAATGCACTGAGAATAGTTAAAATATTTTTTATTAATATATTTACTGCTTTAACTGGTTTCACAGTTTCCACTGATTTTCAAAAAGTTCAAATAGAAAGACGTTTCTTATGTTGCAGCTGTTTTGCTTCTGACAAGTGTTTGAAGCTTGCCCTATTGTTATAGGGAATTCATGGCTCAAATTAGTATATGTTTTGAATAGGATTTGATTGGTAAAGGATAGTCACATGACTGGTCTTATAAATTTTTGCAGGTTCCTTGCTACGTCCGTGTATTAGTATCAAGCAACAATGTTTGGTATAAGTTAAGGTTGACAACATTGACTGAACAGGTCCAAACAGCCAATGCCCTGAATATTTTCTGTTAAGTGTTTGTAGAGAATGAATACATGATTAAGCTTAGAACCTTTTGTATGTTTCCTGCTACGTCCGTGCATTAGTGTCATGTGATGGTATATTTTGTACCTAAAAAGAAGGCCAATACAGGTGAACATGTTTAGTTAGAATCAAGGCACTTGAAATTTAATCTGTCTGGTGTAAGTAGTCCAGTGGCTAAAGCTTAGGTTGTTAGCTGTGTGGCTTCCTCATGATAAGTAACAGAAGGAGTTTTGTGTGTGTTAAAGTTTGTTACGTCTTAGTTTGTACTTTTGTGTGAAAGTATTGTCTTTGTTTATCCATGCTTCTTCTTTGATATTCGCTGAAATAAATCAAAATACGCAAAATAATCAAAAATAAAACACAATCAAAGTCCCCAAAAAAATTCTTTACTAGTGAAAAATCACCTTCCACAATTCTTATACCAACAGTCAAAAAGTGTGGCCGTCCCAATTGTGGGACCTGCATCAACCTTATTGAAGACACAACATACAAATTCAAATCGGGACAGACTTTTACTATAAAAATAATCACTTTACATGTTCTTCAAGGAATTTAATACACACTATCAAATGTCAAGAATGTAATGAAGATTACATAAGTTAAACAAAGCTTAATCAGATTGTTAAATGATGATGGTTCACTCAGTACTAGCTTTTTTTAACTTTTAGGGCGTATTCTCACCATTTCATATGACATGATAAAATATTTCTTGGGACTGGATTACTGTGATATGTTAACTTATGTAACATAGACATCATCATCATCATCATATCACTGTTTTAACATCAACTTTTCCATTCTTTCATGTGTCAGTTGGAATTCCCTGCCTGATGCCAACCCTCAGCTGTTTTGAAGAAAGGTAATACTTCTCCATGAGATGTTTTTCATCGAAGATTGGAAATTAATAATCTTTGTTTCAAATTAATAAACTGCTTTAAATATAGAAAGTGACCTGCCTGGTCGGGTCACGTGCGTGTGGTGTGCTTTGGTGTGTGCGCGCGCACGTGTGTGCGACAGAGAGATACTGAAAGAAGCCTGCGGTAGATACATACACACACTCCCACTCTCTCTTTCTCACACACACATACACACACAGATATATATATATATAAAAATTATTATTTGAGGGAATAAAATCCAAAACTTACAAGGAAAAAAATTCAATTTAGAAATACTAAATCAAGTTTCACACAATATAATATATATATGTAAAAAATTAGAAAAAACCCACCTTTTATCAATTCAAAATGAACAATTAAATTACACCATCTATAAAATTACATATAATAGAAAAATTAAAATTAAAATAACAATAAAATGTCAAAGATTAAGTAAATTGCAAAAGAATAATAATAATAACGTATATAATTTGTGTGTATATATATATATATATATATATATATAAATATATATATATATATATATATATATAATCATGATATCATAATGAAGAACGGAGAATTATACTTTTTCAAAATTTGCTTATCAAAGTATTTTCTTCATTTTGATTAATATCCTGTGTGTTTTACATGAAATCCAATGAAGTGAACTCAGGATTTGCCTACCAAGTGGTTCAGAAGATGACATGCAAACATGGCTTTTGTTGTTGACAACAAGACTACCAAAAGGTTACTTTTCTTTGCATTGGCCATCTTAGAGAGGAAGAATGCTTCTTTCTTCTCTTCTGGGTAGGTCATTGTTGGAGCATACATGTTCATGAGGGCCGGGAATTATTCACAATTGGTATCCACCAATTGTGAATAATTCCCGGCCCTCATGAACATGTATGCTCCAACAATGACCTACCCAGAAGAGAAGAAAGAAGCATTCTAACAAGAGCTGACAAGGATTGTAGGCAAGGTTCCCCACCCAGACCAACTGCTGATTATAGGAGACTTCAATGTCAGGGTGGGAGCAGACTTAGTGACCTATGTAGGTATCATCAGCAAGTTTAGCAAAGGCTGAAAGAACTCCAATTGTGCTCACCAGGAGCTCTGTTTCACCAATATGTCCTTTGATCAGACCAATAAGAATTCTTTCACATGGAAACTTCGTTACTACTTGGAAGACTGGGCTGCAGGAAATCCTGTACAGGAAGGCCATGCATAGAGCAGAATCCTCAACTGACCATTCCTTTGTGAGGAATCAGATCAGACTCAGGGTCACTCTACCCTAGAGAAAGACACCCAACAAGCAAACAGCTAGAGAAGCTTGACATCAGCAAGTTAGCAAAAGTGGAACATTGTCAGAGACTGACTGCTGCTGCGGTCACACCCCTGTGTTGAGGGTTACAGCAGTCTGCTCAGATGGACCAAATGGCATTGAAGAGCACTGGCAGGCATTAAAAAAGGCAGGCTTTTTTGCTGCTAAGGGGACTCAAGGACCCTCTCAGCATAAAACAACTGATTGGTTCTGAGTGCATGGAAAAGAGATCCAGAATCTTCTAGTCAAAAGTAATGCTTGCACCAGTGACATCTGTAGGAGAACTCAGTGAGGATGATCAGGATTGCTTTTGCTGAAATCAAGACCAAAGCACAAAGAGAAGTGAATTTACTGGAAAGTGACTGGTAGACATGACTACCATGGGTTGTTTGTGGGAGTGAAAACCCATCTATGGTCCTTGGAATGACACAGTGACATCAATAAAGTCAGCAAATAGGAACAAACTGCACACTGATCTTCAGGAGATCAAAGCTAGTTGGAAGGGACATTTCTGTGACCTGCTCAATCAATAAGAATCTGTCCAACCAGTCATTTGCAAATGGTTAGAGTGGCACCAGAGATGTGATAGTTTCTGCAATGAGATCACCATGTAGGAGCAGGAGAATGCCTTGATGGCCTTGGAAAATCGCAGAGCACCAGGTCTGGATGGCATTACATCTGACATGCTCAAATAAGGTGGTCAAAAACTCTGCAATGGTCTGTTGAGGCTGTACAACACTTATCTTCCTTATGAAAATAGCACTTATTCATTCAGATAGAACTATTCACACATGCATACAAACGCATGCAACCCACATGCACATATATATGCAAAAAGCATCATAGGTCCTTCTGAACCATAGGCTCCTAAGGTTGGGTTAGCAACATACAAAGAATTATTTTACTCAGGAACTCAATGCATTACCTGGTCCAAGAACCAAAACCACAAAATTACAATTATGAATGTAACACCCTAACCACTATGTCATGTGCCTACACACACACACATACATGTGCACACATATGCACACACATTGCACTTAGACATATATTCATGTTTGTGTAAACTCATTTTGGTGTACAGATTTTCGCACACATTTTATTGTAGATATACACTCACTTACACAGAAAATAGCACACATTCACATAGAACTTACATATGCACAAAAATACATGTACACACACTCATGCACACACATACACACACAGATTCTTATACAAACATTCAAAGTTTACTAACAAATATCCATGCTTACACACATGCGCATAACATACACACAAATACACACATACATACATACAAATACATGTATACATACACACAATCACACACATATACTTACACATACATAGCTAGCTTACCAGCAAGCAACTGTACATACACACACCCTGGTACACTCATACGCTCATGTACACACACACACACACACACACAAATAAACGTACACAAACACACATACACACACTCATGTATTTACAAACATAAACATACATTTTCACACAAACAGAAACATACACACACACACACACACACACACACACAATCACGTGCCTCCACCAGTATCACAACCATCAAATTTGCTGTCTAATATCTCATCTAAAATCCGATGGAGCAGTCATGACACAGATAGTTTAAGTAATTAATGAAAAATAAATAATTAAAATAGAACCTTTGATTAATTAAAGGCAAATCTAACAAGAAGATAAGAACTCTCCTCACTCCCCACCCACAGCCATCCTGTTTCTTTCATTTCTTTCCTTTTTAAATCTCTTTCGATCTGTTTATTGACGTTAGTTAACATCACCATTCAAAGAATGTTTGACTACACTTCAGGGCAGAAAATATCATCATCGTCATCATCATCATCATCGTTGTCATCATCATCGTTACCATTGTCCTTGTCGTCGTCTTAGTCGTCGGCATTGTCGTCATCATTGTCGTCGTAATCATCATCGTCATCACCATCATCAACATTGTCATCATCCCTGCAATGGGTGTGGTAGTTATATTTTAGTCAGCAGCATATACATGCATGACTATATGTATGAATGCACGTATGTGAACATGTACAAAGGTGTATGCTTATACACACACACACACGTCTATTGGGAACATTCATTGGCGTTATTTATTCACCCTACCTAGGTACATATAAGATATATGTGTGTGTGTGTGTGTGAGGACACCTGGATAAAGAAGTGCTGATCTCTAATTGTGGAGAGAACCTGTGGACCCAGGTAGATGTGGAACGAAATGGTGAGAAAGAATCCTGAGGAATTTGACAAGGGACCGGGTGTTGCGACGATTTGCTGTACTGAGAAGATGCATAAAGCTAAGCAAAATCACAGTCATCTCTACGTATAGGCATGCTCTTTGCAGGTGTTGGTGCTATGCAAAATGCACTCATGCCAGTGTCACATAAGAAGTACCCAGGATGCTTTGTAAAGTAGTTGATGTTAGGAAGAGCATCCAGTAGTCGAAACAGGCAACTGGAGTCTGCATAACACCCTGACCGGCCAGCTCCTGTCAAACTGTCCAAACCATGCTGGCATGGAAGATGAACAGTAAATAATGATGATGATGATGATGATGATGATGATGATGATAACGATGCTGATGTAAGTGTATTCATTCATATGTGTGTGTGTTTATATATATATTCACAATCAAAATAAAATTCCCTGACGTGGCCGATGACAGCACTGCCTGACTGGCACCTGTGCCAGTGGATCGTTAAAGGCACCATCCGAGCGTGATCGTTGCCAGGGCCGTTTACTGGCTCCCATGCCAGTGGCACATAAAAAGCACCATTTGAGCATGATTGTTTCCAGCATCGCCTTACTGGCACCTGTGCCAGTGGCATGTGTGAAACAACATTCAAGCGAGGTCATTGCCAGTGCCGCTGGACTGGCTCCTGTGCAGGTGGCACATAAAAACACCCTTTGAGCGTGACCATCACCAATACCTATTTCTTTATTACCCACAAGGGGCTAAACACAGAGGGGACAAACAAGGACAGACATAGGTATTAAGTCGATTATATCGACCCCAGTGCATAACTGGTACTTAATTTATCGACCCCGAAAGGATGAAAGGCAAAGTCGACCTCGGCGGAATTTGAACTCACAACGTAACGCAGACGAAATACCGTAAAGCATTTCGCCCGGCGTGCTAACGTTTCTGCCAGCTCGCCGCCAATACACCAATACCACCTGACTGTCCCTCGTGCCATTGGCATGTAACAGCACCCACTACACTCTCGGAGTGGTTGGTGTTAGGAAGGGCATCCAGCTGTAAAAACTCTGCCAGATCAGATTGGAGCCTAGTGCTGCTGTCTAGCTTGCCAGTCCTCAGTCAAACCATACAACCCATGGAACGTGGACGTGAAATGATGATGATGATGATTTTGATGATATATATATATATATATATATATGTACAGTAGTGGCTGTGTGTTAAGTAGCTTGCTTACCAACCATATGGTTCCGGGTTCATTCCCACTGCATGACACCTTGGGCAAGTGTCTTCTACTATAGCCTCGGGCTGACCAAAGCCTTGTGAGTGGATTTGGTAGACAGAAACTGTAGGAAGCCCATCATATATATGTATATATATATATATATATATGTATGTATGTGTGTATATATGGTTGTATCTGTGTTTGTCCCCCCAACATCGCTGACAACCGATGGTGGTGTGTTTACGTCCCCGTAACTAAGCAGTTCAGCAAAAGAGACTGATAGAATAAGTTCTAGGCTTACAAAAAATAAGTCGATTTGCTCGACTAAAGGTGGTACTCCAGCATGGCCGCAGTCAAACGACTGAAACAAGTAAAAGAGTAAAAGAGTAAAAGAGTAAAGAGTATATATATATATATATATATATATATATATATATATATATATATATATTAGCAGAGGTAGCTGGTGTTGCTTGGAATTGAAGAATTAAACTTTTCTTTTATATTTTCTCTAATCAACTGAAATACCTATGATTTGAATTTCATCAAAATTGGAGATAAAGAATTTTAATACTCTAACAAAAATTCTGATCATGACACATTTATCTCATACTACTCATCTTTATGCCTAGATTCCAAAATCCAAATCTTGTAAAACCCATTCAAAGGTTTTTGCTCCTGAAAAATGGAGCACATGGAGCTCTAAAATGTGGGAGCTCAGCCCCCTATTAGGGGGGTGAGGTGGGGTCTTAAAGTCAAACAGAGAAGTTGAATTGTAGGGAATCTTATATCTGTTCAAATTTCTTTGAATGTTCACTGGGTTTATAAAAGAGAGCAAAGCTAGTGGAAACTAAAAGACGAATGATCACAATAAGCAGTCAGCTACCCTAGTCGTTACCACTCCCCAATGTAGGATTCCTCATCATACAGCTGTAAGATGCATTATGGATCTATAGTAATTGAAAGAGCGTGACCCAACTCAAATAAACATTAACAACTGAGTGACATGAGGGCTAAGGGGAAATGAAAGTGTCACCTCTGGAGTTTGCCAATGATCACTATGCTGATAGGTAACTGGACAGAATAAATTTGCAATCTATAAATGTCTTTGAATGACCAGTCACTTATCTGGAAAGGCCTTGAAATCAATGTTAACATCTGAGGACGATCTCTGACCCAGTGATAATAAAAAGACTCAAAGAGGTCTGGAACCAAATAACTTTACTCAAAATAACACTTTGCAACCGAACCAGTGGAGGCAAAGATGCCTCTCCTTTACTTGACAATTTATGCATTATATTGCAGAAATCACAAAGCAAGCCTTTACACTGTTGTATTCATCTTGGTTTACGAAAAATGACTAAATTGTGGGGTTTACGCCCCAATTTACCAGTCTTACTAACGTCCTAAGAAGTTGAAATTTTAGGAATATTACTTCATTTGTGTCTAATATCTATGATTAAAATTTCATCAACAGCAAAAATATATGAATTTTCATGGTGGTTATGGCCTCATTTATGCCCCCTCACTTTCAAACATATACTGCATAGAATATAATTTCCAAATTTCATAAAGATCCATTAAGTACTTTTGACCTTGTTCTGGATCATAAAAAATGACTAAAATTTGGCAGTTAAGGCCCCATTAGGGGGGGTCTTAGAATCCTCATGAGAAGTGGGAACTTTGGGAATACTTCTTGATTTGTGTCAATTACCTATGGTTGAAATTTCATCAACATCGGAAATTTATGAAATTCACCCCCTTTAAGCCCCCTCAAATTCAAACCAAACATACTGCATTATACCTGACTTTATGCACTGAATCTAAGTTCCAAATATCATAAGGATTCATTCAGTAATTTTGGTCAATGATAAAATGACTAAAATTCAGGGGTGAAGCCCCCATTACGGGGTCTTAGAGTCATCCAAAGAAATGGAAATTTTGAGCAAATTAAAAAGATTTATTTTTAAAACCTATGGTTCAAATTTCATCAAAATCTAAAGCACATGAATTTTCTCAGGGAAGGGGGTTCTGCTCCCCTTTAGGCCCCCTTAAAATTGTATGAAACATACAGCATTATCCTTCTCTCTAGGCTTAGATTTTGTGTTTCAAATTTCATTAGGATCAGTCCAGTAGTTTCTGAGCCTATAATTAATTCAGGAACACACGAACACACAGATATTGACTTTTATATAATATATGTATATATATATATATATATATATATATATATATTATATATATATATATATTGTTTCGAACTTGAGTGAATGTGTATAGAATAATATATCAGTTGAATAAAGTTAAAACGTTTTTTGGTTTTCACATCCTTTTGCTATGGTGTTTTAACATTAAAAATATATTTTGTAATTCTCATAAAGTTAAATTAGCACTTCCATACATAGTGTAATCATCAAATTTAAAATGCATTTAACTGACAGTTGAGTTCTTGACAATTTTAGTACCTCTTATAACATTCCAACAATTCACCTTGTTGGAGCATTGTAAGAGGTTCTAAAGTTGTCAAAAACTCAACTGTCAGTGAAACACATTTGAAATTTGCTGATTGTGTAATCATGTATGAGAGTGCTAATTTAACTTTATGAGAATTACAAAATATTTTTTTTAATGTTAAAATACCATAATAAAAAATGAGCAAACCAGACTATGTTTTAACTTTATTCAACTGATATATATGTATATATATATATATATATATATATATATATATATATATATATATATATATATATATATCAGTCTACATTGGTATGTATGTGTGTGTATGTCTGAATATGTTGGGCAGTGTTGGAGTGGCTTCTATGGTGTGTAAGGAGGCAATTGGATTTAGTTCCACCATGAAGGGGGAACTACGCTACTGGAGTTCCGTGATGCAAATAACCCAATGCTCTGCAATACTAACCAGGAAACCAACCACTCACCTGTTCATTTACCCCTCAGGTGGCCACACATGCCTGATTTACTAAATTCTCACAAGAAAGTGGGAAAGATAATCGCTTATAAATTCAAAGTACTTTCCTGGTGAAGCGTGCACTCCACAACATAAGTTAGTCATTAGTGACTTTAGACTTTGGGCTAGAAGGATTCCAAGAAGCAAGCCAGTCTGGAAAAAGATTTGGACTTCTGATTTAGAGGCATTCTAATTGATACCTTTGACATGAGAGAGAAGATAGAGAAATATAACAGAGGGTAACTGGAGGTTACCACAGGAAAACTTAATGAGGCCTAGTGACCAAATTTGTGGCTGGTGCAAAGTCCAAACCAGACCTAGAGTGACTTCGTGGCAGAACAGTGAAGCAGACAAGGCTGTTAGTAGACAGGGCCATTAGTAGACAGGCCTGGAAGCACTGGAAGTGTGACGGTAGCAGAGAACTATATCATGTAGCTAGAAGTGAAGCTAGGAGACAGGTATATTTAGCCAAAGAAGAAAGAGAAAGGAAGAGGTTTGTCAATATTTCGTGGTGTAAGGACCAAAGGCTTGAGGTTTTTCAGATTGCCAGACAATGTACCAGAAAAAATTGTGACATTATTGGAGAGAAGAGCGTTGATACAGATGATGTTTCACTTGCTCTTAATGATTTTGCAAAGAAAGAAGTTTGAAAGTGCCACTATGAAAGGCTGCTAAATGTGGAGAATGAATGGGAGAAAGAGAGCCTGCCTAATGTGGATCCAACAGAATGACCAGCAATCCAAATCGAGAGTAGCTTGGTAGATAAAGCCATTAAGGATATGAAGACAGAGAAGGCTTATGGCCCACCCAGAATCATTTCTGAGCTGCTTAAAAGATCTGATGGAGTGGGATATGGTCTAGTTACCAGTATAGTTAATCAGGTCGTCCATGAGAGAGCCATACCAAAACGACTGGTGCAGCAAAATTATAGTCAACTGCTACAAAGGTAAAGGTGACGCTTTGCCAAAAATTATTATAGAAGTATGGAATTGTTGGACCAGGCCATGAAAGTTATAGAAAGGGTCATAGCTCAACTAATTAGGAAGAGAGTGAGTTTAGATGAGATGCAGTTTGTTTTTGTGCCAGGAAGATGCACGACTGATGCTATATTCCTCGTAATTTGGGGGAAAGCATTTAGCAATAAATATAAATCTTCGGACATGGCTTTTGTTGACATGGAGAAAGCTTTTGACAGAGTCTCCAACTCCCTTATTGAGTGGACAATGCAGAAGCTAGGGACAGTAGATAAGTGGTTGATGAGAGAAGTACAAGCCATGTACAGAGTTGTTAGTAAGGTAAAAGTCGGCAATGAGTACAGCAACAAAATTTAGTATAGAAATAGGAATTCACCAAAGATCAGTTCTCAGCTCCACCTTGTTTATCATTGTCCTCCGGATCATAACAGGAATTTAAGACTGGTTACCCTCGGGAGCTCCTCTATACTGATGAAGCACGTACCAGTTAAGCATTGACGTGGATGTAATTAACCAGTCGCCTCCCTCAAATTCCAGGCCTTGTGCCTGTAGTAGAAAGGGGTTTTATTATTAAGGCGGCGAGCTGACAGAATCGTTAGCACGCCGGGCAATGTGTTTCGCGGCATTTCGTCCGTTCTTATGTTCTGAGTTAAATTTCCGCCGAATCGATTTTGCCTTTCCTCCTTTTGGGGTCGGTAAATTAAGTACCAGTGACACACTGGGGTCGATGTAATTGACTAGTCCCCCCCCCCAATTTCAGGCCTTGTGCTTTTAATAGAAATGATTATCATTATTATTATGACGACAATCTGGCAGAACCATTAGCATGCCGGACGAAATGCTCAGCGGCATTTCGTCCGTCTTTACGTTCTGAGTTCAAATTCCGTCGACCTTGCCTTTCGCCCTTCGGAGGTCGATAAAATAAGTAGTAGTTGAACACTGGGTTCGATGTAATCAACTTACTCCCTCCCACGAAATTGCTGGCCAAAATTGCTGCCAAAAGTTGATACCACTATTAAGGCGGTAAGCTTTTAGATTCATTAGTGTCTCAACGAAAATAATTAATTACATTCCATCCGGCTTTATATTCTGAGTTCAAATGCGGCCGAGGTCGACTCTGCCTTTCATCCGTTCTAGGCTGATAAATTACGTGCCAATTGAACTCTGGGATTGATGTAATCAACTTCCTATTCCTCTTAAAATTGCTGGCCGTGTGTCAAAATTTTAGAAAAGGCGGTATGCTGGAAGAATCATTCGCATACCATGCAAAATGCTTCGTCTGTTTTTATATTCTGAGTTCAAATTCCGCCGAGATCGACTTTTATCCTCTCAAAAGGCGATAAAATACAAACCATTTGAGCACTGGGTTCCATGTAATCGACTGTTCGGTTACCCCAAATTTTGTGCATCTCCCTAAATCTAAGGGAGATAAGTGATTGGTGTCATGATTATCTTTCAAGGGAAATAACTCCAACGTCAAATAAAATCAAGAGAATTTTGTTTTTTTAATCTGAAGTGAAATAAAATGAGAAAATTGGACTATGTTGGAATTTGATTGACTAACACACACACACACACACACACACACACACACACACACACGCACACACAAGTGAGAATTTCTTTTTCTCATAGTAGATAATGTGGTCCCAAATATTCTATGGCTACTTGCCTGAAAAATAAAAGTTAAGTGACAGCTGGAGCATTTCTGAACCTATTTATGTGCAATCCCGTCCGACTAAAAGTTGAATACCACCACCACCACCACCACCACCGTCAGCCTCACCACTACCAACAATAACAGCAAAAACAACAAGAACAACAGCAGCAGCAGCAGCGGCTATCATGGTGACGAGATGACGGCGACGGTGACATAAGATGGGACGGACGGAAGGAAATACCATGAAAACGACGAATGAGTTTGTCGTTTCCGGTTTATCTTATAAAGGTTAGCCATTTCATATCGTCACCTCAGTTACTTTATTTTTAACGCATTGTAGTAGTAATTCAGGTCAAGATTTCCCCTGTGTCATATCAAGTGAACTAACTATTATGTTTCTGAGTATTATGAAACGAATTTACCAAAAACAGTTCACATGAATTAATGAGGAAAAATATTATGAAAAGAACTACACACAAAACAAGGAAAAAAAGGAAAAAAAAAAACACGTTTTAATCGGAAGATCGTTTGTGTTTTAATATTGAGAAGCGATTTTATCGAAAATAGTTTGCATAAATTATCAAGGAAAATATAAATGTTCTATGACCCCCCCCATCCCTATCAGGTGACTTGGGGTAAGCTGGATTCACATTCCTAAGGGATTTTTCGATGTTATCATTATTCAGGTCACTGCCTGGAATAGAACTCGAAATCTTGAGGTTAGTAGCCCGCATTCTTAGCTACTACGCCATATGTCCGTGGGTATATAGAACTGTATAAAAAAAAAAAAAGAAAAAGACATCTATTACTCACGATATGAGCAAAATGTTTGAATTACGAGAGAGCATTACGTAAATTACGAGAACATTTCAGATAATAAAATTACGAACGTTAGCCAAAACCTTGGTAATAATTCTTTTAAATTTAGGAACGAGACTAGCTGTTATATAGAAAGAGGGGAAGTCAATTTCATCCATTCCAGTAACTGACTAATACTTATTCTATCAACTCTTCAAAGGCAAAGTCAACCAGAGCGGAATTTGAACCCAGCATATAAAATGGTCGATGAAATGTTACTTGATATTTTGTCCGACGCACTAAGGATTTTACAAGCTCACTCCTTTAAATAGATGTTTTGCCTACAGCATCTAGGTTTCCCTAGCGGTCGTCTGCAAGAGTACTAACTGGGTACGAAATTGCTTAACTCCGATGATCGGAGTAGAACCAGCGTTTACAATGGGATATAGGATAAAGTCGTAATAATGATGAAAAGTATTTTTAAAATGTTTAAAAACTCGAAAAAGGTTTACAATGAAATTAATGGTTCGGATCAAATATTAATGAACTCATTATGTTTCAAATTAATAAACCGCTTTAAATATAGAAAGTGACCTGCCTGGTCGGGTCACGTGCGTGTGGTGTGCTTTGGTGTGTGCGCGCGCACGTGTGTGCGACAGAGAGATACTGAAAGAAGCCTGCGGTAGATACATACATACATACATACATATCTGTATGTATGTATGTACAGATTTTTCGAGTTCCAGTGATGGATTTGATCTGCAGTCTTCGAATTAGCTTTCTCCTTTCTGGTTTTGAGAATCTAATTTCTCAAGATTGGTATTTAGGCAGTGTGTTACATACCCCAGGGCCCCAATAATTACAAGTATACACCTGAACTTGTAATCTGGATAGAGTAACTGCAGTATAGGGGTTCTCTTTTTCACTGATCTTCAGCTTTATATTAACATCTGCTGGGCAGCTAATTTCCACAATTGTTCACAGAGGTCAAGAGTAAAAGAGAGGGAGAGAGTGAGTGAGAGAGAGGGAGAGAGAGAGAGAGAGTAATTAACCATAGCAAAAAAACACATTAAACAAAAGCCAATTGAATTTTTATTGAAATGTATTTAATAAAAAAATTCACTAAGGGGGATAACTCTACAGTCGGAGTTGCCTCCCATACCATCGTAGACTAAATGCGAAAATAAATCACAACGATATTTCGATTTTTAATCATATGAAACAATTGATCTCTTCCATTTTGAAAAACATTTATTAAACTATTGGTTTCACACCCCATGTGCTGATGTAAATAGTAATGTCTAAATTCTTGAAGAAGTGTGTGTGGTGTGTGTGTGTGTATACGTGTATGAATTTACAAAGATATATATATATATATATATATATATGTACTTCAAATTTATAGAAACCAAAAGATGAAGACAGGTGTATTAGTTTCACCATCGGGAAAATGGAAAGGCATTTTACGTTTCGAGCTACGCTCTTCGACAAAATGGATTAAGTGTGTGTGTGTGTGGGGGAAATGGAGAGAGAATGAAAAAAAAGATATATATGTGTGTATATATGTGTGTATATATGTGTATGTATACATATGTATATGTGTGTGTCTTATTTAGCTGTTTGTGTGTGTGCAATTAGTTTCGTTTAGAAATCTTCTGCGGACAGATATATATATTCTTTCTCTATTTCTTCCTTCTCTCTCTGTCTCTTCAGTTCTCTCCTTCACGCTTCTCCTTGTCTCTTCATTACTCTCTTCTTTCTTACTCTCCTCTTTCAGCTCTCAATCTCTCTCTAAGTACATAGACGCTTTCTCTCTCTTCCTTCAGCTCTCAGTCTCTCCTCTTCCTCTTCTCTCTTACTCTCTTCCTTCGGCTCCCAATCTCATAGTACATAGACGCTCTCTTTCTCTATTTCTTCCCTACCCCCTATTGCACTATTAGATTAATATAAATTAATATAATTAGAGAGATAGATAGATAGATAAAATATCAAGAATGTCCAGAACCTGGAAAAGTGACGAATTGACGTTGTTCCTGTGAGGATGGCGATGCGCTGACGGAGAAAATCCAAATAACATAATTACGGCTGCGCTGAAGAGCAGCGGATACAAAAGGACGTCAGCTCAAATAGAGCGGAAGAAGCAAGAATTTATACGCTCCTACGCACTTATCAGATCGCGAAAAAAGCGAACAAAGTAAAGATGGCAAGGATGGAGACGCGGGCGCTGATGAAAAAGGTCACCTCCAGTGAGAAACCTGCCCGGGAGGTAAACCCAAGTGCGGCACCAAAAGCCATGGACATGGAGATGAAAGAACCAAAAAAGGAGGAAAAACTAAAACTAAAACTCAGGCAAAACCAAAAAACGAAACAGCCAAGGATAGAAGCAAACCTGACTATCCATATACCAAAAAGGATGGAAACAAGCAGCGCACACGGGTATGTAGGTTCTACCTGAGAGGTGCCTGCCGGCATGGAGAGGAAGGTGCAGGCTGCCGTTTTGCACATCCGGGTCCCTGCCGCAGAAACCAACCACCGAAAGGAAAAGGGATGGACCACGCACCACCTGCCCCAAAACGGAGGTACGCAGATGTGGTGCGTGCCACAAACCGCCAACGTGTTGTTGAAAGGGCAGCTGCTGAACAAGAATCTTTTTTGTGCATGGCACAAAAGATTGTACAGCAGCTAACATCAAACTCAAGCTCGCAGATGGGACTACCCACAGTTCACAAGACCACCACAGCAAATAGACCCAAGGTGGACACCGCCGGCAACAGCATACACCTCACCTCGATGCTCCTACTGAACATCAGCGTTCTTGAGAGACTTTGTTGCATGCAATCAAGCCTTATGCATAGCACTTACGGAAACGCACCTGAAACCGGATATAGCAGATGCGGAGTTACACATACCACAGTATGTTGTACTACGGACCGACAGAAAAGAAAGGAGTCATGGAGGAGTTGCTATGTACATCCGTGAGGACCTCACACCCCAGGTCCTTTTGTCATACTCAAACTCGGTGTGTGACACACTAATTGTACATTTAAGGCAACTTGGTGTAGTTGTGTGTGCTACATATCGCCCTCCAGATGCCCCAAGCCATATGGGCAAGTTTGAAGACTGCCTTATAAAAATAGAAGTTCTAGTCACACTAGAACAGCACATAAGTGTACTTCTCATGGGAGACTTCAACCTACCCAATGTTAGATGGCCCGAGGGCCTTTCTCTCCCAGGAATGACACGATGTGAACGGGGACAGGCGAGGTCCCTCCTGAACCTCATCAACACCCTGTACATGGAGCAAGTAATACTCCAACCAGCCAGGGCAGGTAACACACTGGATCTCTGCTTCACAAATAATATGGATCTCATCCATAATGTGAAAGTGACACCGACACTACTCTCGGATCACAACATGGTAGAGCTGACCATGTACAGGCCAAAGGAAAGCATGGACATGCAGCCTACAAGAAACTCTCAGAATCTTTCCAGCTTGAACTACCATAAGGCAAACTGGAAACAAATTGAGAAAGAGATCCTCAAACAAAACTGGCCTGAATGTCTCTCCTCGCCGGACATCGACATGAAACTTCAACAATTCACTGTAATGCAAGCCATATGCTACAAATGTGTCCCAGAGAGAAAGGCCACTGTATACAAGAACAAAATCCCCAGAGAGAGGAAAATTTTAATGAGACGGTGTACAAAAATTTCAAATCGCCTAAACAAACAAATTGAAAGCAGTGAAAAGTCCCGCCTGAAAATAAAACTGTTGGAAATTGAAAAATGTCTGCAACACTCCCATGAAAAGGAAAGAGCAGACAAAGAAGCATGGGCTATAGAGAACTTAAAAACTAACCCCAGAGCTTTCTATAGGTATGCCAAAGAAACAGCTACGGTGCACTGTAGGATAGGGCCACTCCTTGAAAAGGATGGCACACTCACAGGAAAACCAATGAGGGTAACTGAAATACTGAATGAGCAATTCAAGAGTGTTTTCACTCCACCCTTTGGGCATTTCCAAATCAGCAATCCAACTGACTTCTTTACCACTGCAGATATAAAATCAGAGGCGGCGACGATAAATTACATCGATATAAAGGAAGACGATGTAATAAAGGCTATAGATGAAATGAAAACAGACTCAGCTATTGGCCCCGATGGATTCCCGGCAATCCTCCTAAAAGTATGTAAGAGAGTCCTAGCAAGACCACTGCAGTTCCTCTTTCAGAGCTTCCTTGCAGCTGGCAAACTTCCAAGAAAACTGAAGGAAGGTAAAATATGTCCTATTCATAAAGGAGGTAGCAGAGCGGAGGCCAAGAACTACAGACCTATCTCTCTCACCTCACACATCAGCAAGGTCATGGAACGAATAGTCAGAAGGAAACTAATCACCTTCCTTGAAGAAAATGACTTGCTGCCCGACACCCAACATGGTTTCCGACCAGGAAGAAGCTGTTTAACTCAGCTCCTACAACACTATGACTGGGTGCTGAAACAACTGCTCAACCACTCAAATGTGGAAGTCATATATCTCGACTTTGCAAAGGCCTTTGATAAAGTCGATCATGGAATGATATGTCACAAACTGCGTGATATTGGCATAGTTGGAAAATTGGGAGAATGGCTTCATGACTTTCTGAAGAATAATAAGCGGTGTTCCGCAGGGCACTGTTTTGGGACCACTACTGTTCATAATGGCCCTCTCAGACATGCCCTCAGCCACGCAGAGAGCCACGATCACAAGTTATGCAGATGATACAAAAGTTTCACAGGCAATACAGAACCCTGAAGACACTAGGCACCTGCAATGTGAGCTGGACGAAATATACAAGTGGGCTGAAAAGAATAGCATGCAGTTCAATGCTGAAAAGTTTCAAGCTTTATACTATCAGCATGCAAAACTGAATGCAATACCCAATGAATACACTGGACCCGGAGGGATTGCAATCCCAGAGCCACAATCAGTGCGTGACCTGGGTATTCACATGTGTGATGACGCGACCTTTCATGTACATGTTGCTAAACTGGCAATGAAATGTAGACGGCTGGCTGGCTGGATTCTTAGAACCTTTAGAACAAGAGAACAAGAAACCATGATGGTCCTCTGGAAGACACTTGTCCTAAGCCACTTTGACTATTGCTCTCAGCTATGGTCACCATCCAGTGTCAAGTTGATCATAGAACTTGAGGCGATCCAACGAAGCTACACGAAGAAGATAGCCTCTGTGCAGCATATGAGCTACTGGGAAAGACTCAAGAGATTAAAGCTCTATTCCCTGGAGCGTAGGCGAGAAAGATATGCCATAATATATATCTGGAAGATCCTGGAAGGTCTTGTCCCAGACTTTGGCATCGAGAGTCACACAAATGCAAGAACCGGACGCCACTGCGTAGTACCAAGGACTCCAAATTTGCCATCAAGATATTGTGATAGCCTGGGCTTCAGAGGCCCACAGCTCTTCAATATCCTCCCGAAGAACCTGAGGGACCTGCATGGTGTAGATACGGATGTCTTTAAAGTAGGACTGGATCTCTTCCTGTCAGGTGTCCCGGATGAACCAACTTCACGGCAGGAGGTGCAGATGAGGGCAGCTGCATCGAACTCTCTCATGCATCAGATGGCGTTTGCTAAAAAGCATCCGTGAGGTAAAATCGTGTAGCAAACCAAATGGCGGTGCCCCAGCATGGCCACAGCTCATTAGCTGAAACTGGAAAAATCAAATCAAAAATCAAAATCATATGTTGCTGAGAGCCCTTACGGTCATGACTGACCATGGGTTTGCACCTAGAATGTTACCCCCTGAGGCATAAGTTCGGGCAAGTTGTTTATGGAAGACCAGCAGTCGGCCATGCATTCCGGCCTCACCCTCTCCACGCCACCAGTGTTATCCACGGGAACGGCAGATACAGCTTGGCACCTGTGACGTCAGAACTCATTTCTACAGCTGAATGAAGTGGAGCATCGTGAAATAAAGTGTCTTGCTCAAAAACACAACACGCAACCCGGTCCGGGTATCGAACTCACAACCCCTTGATCGTAAGCTCGACGCTCTAACCACTGAGCCATGCGCCTATATATATAAATAAATAAATATATAAATAAATAAATAAATAAATATATATATATATTATATATATATATATATATATATAAAACTGAGAATGTGCGTCTGTCTGTCTGTCTGTGTGTTTCCCTAAAATTTGAAAACTACACAACCAATTTCATTCAAATTTTACACATGCCTTACTTAGGGTCCGGGGAGTGTCATCGGCAAAAAGAATTTTGAACTTTTTGTCTAGGGCGAGCACACAGCAATATGATATCTTCTCCACTACGATTCCCTAAAACTTGAAAACTACACAACCAATTTGATTCAAATTTTACACATGCTTTACTTAGTGTCCATGTAGTTTAATGGACAAAAAATGTTCAACTTCTTGCCTAGAGCGAGCCCATAGCAATATCATATCTTCTCCACTATTTCAGTATTACGTGTTAAAAGTGAAACAAAAACATTTCTCTATTTTATGTCAGATACTTTCACTTTAACAATAAAAATTAGAGATAATAATAGCAATTGAATTATATGTAGTAAGTAATAATTAAAATCAAACTAAAGTATAATATAATCGTAACATAACAGGCGCAGGAGTGGCTGTGTGTTAAGTAGCTT
>NC_043021.1:27032774-27042774 GCF_006345805.1 Octopus sinensis
ATTATTATTATTATTATTATAATTATTATTATTATTATTATAATTATTATTATTATTATTATTATTATTATATTATTATTATTATTATTATTATTATTATTATTATTAGTTATTATTATTATTATTATTATTATTATTATTATTATTATTATTATTATCATTATTATCATTATTATTATTATTATTATTATTATTATTATTATTATTATTATTGTCATTTACTTTTAATCTGCATGTTTGATGCAATCACCTGCCGGGGCACACCCAGCGCCCTAGGGCAAGTGAAGGTTAAGAGTTGTTGAAATATAGCTGAAAGCTTGGGGAGGGGAAGTAGAGAAATATCTCCATGTAATACAAACACAAACATTTACATTGATAGGGTTTTTCTAAGGATGTGGGCAGTACTTGTTAGCACAATCTTTTGGATTTCCTTGAGACATGGTTTTCCAGGGATATTGTCTAGGTGTTTCTGACATCCCTTTTTTATCATACCTAGGGCACCTACAATAACAGGAACAGTTTTTGTTTTAAGATTCCACATCCTCTGTATTTCGATTTCCAGGTCCTTATATTTACTAAGTTTGTCAAATTCCTTGACAGATACATTTTTATCAGTGGGGACGCTTACTTCTATTAGTCTGCAGGTATTTTCTTCCCTGTCTTTAACAATTATGTCTGGTCGATTAGCCTTGATCGTTCTGTCAGTGTTGACTGGAAAATCCCAGAGGACGGTGACATCTTTACCTTCAACAACTGGCTGAGGGTGGTGTTCATACCAGTTAGCAGGAGTGTCGGATTTGTAGTGTTTACATATCTTCCAATGTATATACTGTCCTACCCTATCGTGGCGATTTTTGTATTCGTTTGGTGTCAGCACAGGACATCCCGAAACGAGATGGTCTATCGTTTCGTCAAATGTGTCGCAGAATCTGCATTTAGGGTCAGTACCGTTTCGGAGAACGTTAGCCTGGTAATTTCTGGTAAACAAGCTTTGATCTTGTGCTGCCATTATGAAACCTTCAGTCTCTGCTTTCAATCCAGAGCTCTTCAACCCCTGATGGGTTGTTGCTTGGTCTACATCAGCATTTTGGCTTCGGAGAATATATTGTCCATGCAGGGGCTTCTGGCTCCACCGCCTCTCAATTTGATTCTGCCCGTTCTTTTTTGCAGTCTGCTTGATTCGCTTTGCTTGCTTGGTAGCAGTGGTTTCCGGCTCTTCATCTGATTCAAGGTTAATGTCTAGTTCCCTTTCGAACTTATAAGCTTCCTTCACAATAGAATGTAGCTTTTTGCTGCTTTCGTGTTCGCACACAAGTCGCAGCATCCAGTCCTTTGTACTAGATAGGTACCTGTTCATTCCTACAGTAGAGGTCTTATAGCACAGCTCTAATTGCATCATTCCTCTCCCCCCGCTGCTTCTAGGTAGGTACAAGCGGTCTACATCTGCCTTAGGGTGGTGCATGCTCTTGGATGTCAGTAACTTTCTTGTCTTCCTGTCCAAGCGTTGGAGTTCCGTAAGGTTCCAGTTAATGATGTTAAAACTGTACTGGACTACTGGAAGTGCCAGGGTGTTAATGGCCTCAATGCAATTTTTGGAGTTGAGTTCAGTCTTCAGTACAAGCCTTATTCTCCTATAGTATTCCTTTCTTATTTTTTCCTTCATAGTAGCATGATGTATACCATCTCCTTCGTTGATTCCTAGGTATTTGTAACTTTCCTGTGGGTCAAGTTCCTTGATGGTAGTGTCAATATCTAATTTAACAGAAGCTGTTTGCCTGAGCTTGCCTCTTACAAAAGTTGCTTTAGCACACTTATCAAGGCCAAAATCCATTCCAATATCATTGCTAAACTCTTTAACAGTTGTTAGCAGCCCTTCTAGCTCTTGGTCATTCCTGGCAAACAGCTTTAGGTCGTCCATATAGAAAAGGTGGTTTATTAACTTACTAAAAACTTTGTACCCATATCTGGTACTATCCAATTCGTTTGAGAGTGGGATCAGTGCCATGCAAAAAAGTAATGGGGAGAGGGAGTTATTATTATTATTATTATTATTATTATCATTATTATTATTATTGTTATTATTATTATTATTATTATCATTATTATCATTATTATTATTATTATTATTATTATTATTATTATTATTATTATTATTATTATTGAGTGAGCGAGCAGAGCATGCCATCAAAGTGACACTGGGGTAAAATATACGAAGCCCAGTATACCCATCATGACTACCCGTCTGATAAGGGTACACCAGGCACATGCTTCACAACCATATGTGCGCGACATGGTGATCTCATATCAAGATAAACAGCACATGACCTTGCAGGTGGAGCCCAGTTAGAATTTTCTTCAGATCGAGTAACCCATCCCGCTCAAAAGGTCCCTGAATAAGGGTTGTTTAAGGACGTTGAACGAAACACCCATGTTTCCAGAGGTGAATTATTCAAACCCCAAAAAATCCTTCTCAACACATGGCTATGATGCTCCCCCACTACTTCTGCTCGTGATCAGAGATGCACATATCGTCAGCCACTAAGGGACATGCTCAACTGGTTAAGGTCAAACAACTGACAAGCAAATCTGTGGTATTGAGCAGAATATTTGCTGTAGCCCATCTTTTATACCAAAACAAAACAATGTACATGATAACACTTCCAATCAGTTAAGATCAGAAGCCATGAGAGCCACTGCCTGGTACTGCATCAGGGCATTTATTATTATTATTATTATTATTATTATTATTATTATTATTATTATTATTATTATTATTATTATTATTATTATTATTATTATTATTATTATTATTATTATTATTATTATTATTATTATTGTTGTTGTTGTTGTTGTTGTGGTGTTATAACTGGATTAATTATAAGGGAAATAAATTTGTAAATGAAAGCGAAGGGAAGTAACCAAAGACAGGAAGTCTTTCTGGAAGGGAAATAACTTCTACCTCCATCTGTTTTAACACACGAATTTGTCTTAATGTTATCACCTATACTGTACAAATACGCAAGGAACTGCCTTGTGACTGATGTCTACGAACGACTCTTTGCATTCTGCGTTCAAATCTTTCCTGTTAAAAGTATTATCTTAAAGATGATTTCGTCTATCACATAAATATATGCATGTCCTGTATCGATTGGACAAATTAATAATTCGATCTAAAATACCTGGAATTAAGTGGCAGACTTAATTCATTATACAGTGTAACTTCTCCACTCACCCACACCCGGAAGCTTGGGAAGGATCCTGAGAACATACTGCCAAAATAACACATTACCGATATTCTTAAGAGAGCCAGCACAAGACAACTTCGCGATATCTACACAGAACGAAGATTTAAACTAGTAAGTCATATACTCCAGCTACAAGAACAGCTTTCAAATGCATTCCATTGAAAGGAAAAAGAAGTAACACCGAAATGAGTATAACGCAGAACATTCACAACCGACGCAAGGGAGGCCAATAACATATATATGTGTGTGTGTGTGTGTGTGTGTGTGTGTGTGTGTGTTATTGATGCAGAGAAAGCAAGCAACCAACTGAAACCCGTGGTGTTAGTCAAATTTCTGCCCAGTGTGTTCACAGGATCAACAGAAATGGATCTTTTGCAAGGATTTGTGTTCGGTTTCCGCTTTATGACACCTTCTTCCTTTCCTTGCATTAGACAACGAGGTCGTTTGAAGGGTCAAGGGCATTGTTTTCTCTGCTGACTAAAACGATAATATACATATTACACACATGTACACAAGCACACATATATATGCATGCATATACATTTACATACAGTCACACACACACATACACACACACACACATATATACATATAAACACGCACACACACATATACGCGCGCGCGCACACACACACACATTTATGATGTAATGGCGCATGGCTCAGTGGTTAGAGCGTCGAGCTAACGATCATGAGTTTGCGAGTGCGATCACAGGACCGGGCTGCGTGTTGTGTTCTTGAGCAAGGCACTTTATTTCACGTTGCTCCAGCTCACTCAACTGTAGAAATGAGTTGCGACATCATTGGTACCCAGTTGTATCAGCCTTCGCCTTTCCTTTTCGGTGGAGTGGCGTGGAGAAGGGAGGCTGGTATGCATGGGCGACTGTTGGTCTTCCATAAAATCAACCCTAGGTTGTGCGTTCGCCGGTGAGGTGAGTTTCCGCTCAGACTGGTATCCCAGAAAGGAACCTTTTAGGTGCACCCATAGTCCTTTGAGACCGACGGAGAGGTTTTATATATATATATATATTATATATATATATATATATATATATATATATATATATATATGTATACATACATTTATTTATGTATGTATGTATGTATGTATGTATGTATGACACTCATTGTATATAATATATTCCACTAGTGAGTGAGCCGAGCCTGTGTGGTCACTCACCTTGCTAGTAATATCAACCAAACCTCATTCAAATTATTGCACAACCTAATGTCTTGAGAAGAGATGATTGCGTTGGATAATGAAGACTTGGGCGAATTAGAGACTTGATGGTTATGTTTTCATAGTCTGGACTTCTCTTGGCTAAACAACAACAGCAGCAGCACCACCACCACCACCACCACCACCACCACCACCACCGCTACTACCATAACCACCACCACCACCACCACCACCACCGCTACTACCATAACCACCACCACCACCACCACCACACCACCACCACCACCGCTACTACCATAACCACCACCACCACCACCACCACCACCAGCCACATAGACAGAATATTTGCTCTAGCCCATCTTTTATATCATGACAAAACAATGTACTTGATAACATTACCAATCAGTTAAGATGAGAAGCAATGAGAGCCACTCACTGGTACTGCATTGGGGCATATTATTATTATTATTGTGTTGTTATTATTATTATTAAAATTATTATTATTAAAATTATTGTTATATGTATATATATATATATATATATATATAATATATATATATATATATATATATATATATATATATATACCGGTCACCGGGAGCAAAAGAACATGTATATCGAGGCATTACTCTGTGTTTGTGTGTATATATATATATATGTAAGTTTGGAATAATATTCCCTCATATTATTATTATTATTATTATTATTATTATTATTATTATTATTATTATTATTATTATATATTATTATTATTATTATTATTATATATATATATATATATATATATCTTCAACACGGTTTCCGTTCATTAAATTCATTCACCTGGCATTCGTCCATCCTGGGGCTGCGGTAAAAGAAATTTTCCCTAAGGTATTGCACAGTTGGAGTGAACTTGAAACTACGTGGCACCAAAGCGATCGTCTTAACCATAAAACCGTATGGATACAAAATTTGATGGTCAACAGCAACAACATTTATATACGATTTACAAGCTTGCTCTTTATTACCTAAGGCGGGAGTATTGTTTACAGTTGTATTTGTTTGTTTGTGGACAAGATATCTCAAGAACTGCTGGATGGATTAGATAAATCTTTCGGGATGTTTGACACGAACTGGTTAGATTTTGGGATCGATCCTATACAGGACAAGAATTCTGGATTATTTGTTATATTTACTTTATATGCTTTCAAATCTGGTACTTTATCGGTGTATTTTGCTGAACCGCTAAGTTAAATGAAGTAAACAAACCGACACATGTTTTCAAGAGGTGAGTGGTGGCAGGCACAGATACAAATGCACACACACATCAGCACACACACACACACACACACACACACACACACACACACACACACACACACACACACACACACACACACACACACACACACACACACACACACACACACACACACACACACACACACACACACACACACACACAGAGGATAGGATCCCACAGTGTCCGTTTTCCAAAATTTACTCATTAGGCTTTTGTTGACCCAGAGCTATGGGTAGAAGACTTGCCCACGGTATTGCGCAGTGGAGCTGACCCTTGAGACTACATGGTTGCAAAGTGAGCTTCTTAACCATTCAGCCATATCTGCGCCTATGATTATAAGTTATGAATTACATTAGCATAAAAAGAAGAAAATTAGAAGAAATACGAAGGAATGATAAGGAAGAAATACAAAAAAAAAAAACCCCTCAAAAAACAAAAATATATTGTTTCGAACAAAGAGACATAAGGCCTTAAATTCTGGAGTTAGGGTTAGGTTCCAGTACGTTAGTGGTATCATATCTTATTGAATACGGAAGGATGAAAGGTAAAGTTGACCTCGACTTGATTTAATTTCAAAAAATAGAAAGAGCAAGAATTTCGGGGAAGCGGCTAAGTCGATTCCATCGATCCTCAGTGTTCAACTGGTACTTATCATATTGACCCTCGAAAGATGAAAGGCAATGTCGATCTCGGCAGCATTTGAACTCAAAACGTGATGAGGGATGAAAAGCTGCTATGCATTTTGCCCAACATCCTAACGATTCTGTCATTTCACCGCCTTAATGAGAATAAATATTAGTTTCAAATTTTGGTACAAGGCCAGCAATTTTAAGGGAGAGGAAATTTGATGTAATCGACTTCCAATTTTCAACTGGTATTTATTTTATGAATGAAAAGCAAAGCCGGCGAAATTTGAACTTCGAACGTAAAGACGGACAAAATGCCAGCGTGCTAACGACTCTGCCAGCCTTAAACAGGATAAATATAATAAACCATTTCGTCCCACACTCCACCGATTCTGTTTATTTACTATCCTTAAAATAAATGTTTTTAATTTTGGCACGAGGTCAGCAATTTTGAGGGGAGAATGAAGTCAGTTACATCGACGCCAACGTTTAACTGTTTCTTATTTCATTGACGATGACAGGCAAAGTTAACCACGACGAGATTTGAGTTAAGAATGCAATGAATCAGAAGAAATACCACTAAGCATTTTGTCCGACGCGCTAATTATTCTGCTAGCTCACCGCCTTTAAAATAACTACCTTTCAAAAAACGGAAACTACCTTTAAAATAACGTAAAATCAAGTAACTTTCATCAAGAAACACAGAGTTTTAGTTTTATGGGTTTTAAACTGGTTCTTAGCTTTACCCTGCATTTGCTATTTAAAAAAAAGTTTTCTTTGAAGAATCTGTATGCTTATTTTTGAATATTTTTTGTTTTATCGTATTGCTTTTATTTTTCCCAATCTTTTTTTGTTCGCGTTAAAATTGCTCTAACATTTTTATTTCTCAAACAATTGAAAAAAAACTATGATTTTTTCTGGTGTGAGTATTCTGGGCATTGTTTAATGTTTATCCTAGCTATCAGTTCAACTGGATTTCCAAAGCATAAAATACATTGTTTTACATTTTTAAAGTTTCATTAAAAACAAAATAGGTTTTATTTCCCTTTTTTCTCCAGCTTTTATCCTGAAAGAGAATTTAAAATATGTTTCAAGTTTCCTTTCAACTGTTTTTCTTCTCCCTTTTTTCGTGCTCCCTTCCAGTATGTCACTGATTTTTCAGTTAAATTCTATTTATTTAATTTTTTGTTTTAAAGATTTTTCAGTTTCTTTTTGTCTAATTTATGCTTAAACAAATCTTCCAATTTGATTGAATTTCAGAGACTTATTTTACGGCTTCTTTTTTCTATTTTTCATGACCCTTTTTTTAATCTTAAGTTGCGTTTTCTTTTTCATTATTTTTTTTTTTTTTTTTATCTTTTACTTGTTTCAGTCATTTGACTGCGGTCATGCTGGAGCACCGCCTTTAGTCGAGCAAATCGACCCCGGGACTTATTCTTTGTAAGCCCAGTACTTATTCTATCGGTCTCTTTTGCCGAACCGCTAAGTGACGGGGACGTAAACACACCAGCATCGGTTGTCAAGCAATGCTAGGGGGACAAACACACAAACACACACACATACACACACACACACATATATATATACATATATACGACAGGCTTCTTTCAGTTTCCGTCTACCAAATCCACTCACAAGGCATTGGTCGGCCCGGGGCTATAGCAGAAGACACCTGCCCAAGATGCCACGCAGTGGGACTGAACCCGGAGCCATGTGGTTGGTTAGCAAGCTACTTACCACACAGCCACTCCTGCGCCTATTTACTGAATTTTTCTTCATTTTCATTGAAGCTTCTAAGTTTTTTTTTCCTTATCTTAAAAAAAGAAATATTGAAAGCTGTTTAAAATGGGTTAAACCTTGTTTAGTATCTAGAATTTCAATTTGAGATCAAATAAATGTGTGGCATGGAAAATAAATATTAATCACTTTAGATCTACAGAATGGCAAGAATTAAAATTTATTGCGGTTAACTTACGTTGTTGTTGCGATTTTTATTGTGGTTATGTGTCCCCAGATCAGGCTTTGATTAAAGCATTTCGGATCTTACGACCCCCAACTCTCTACCATCTAAAATTGCATTCTACAACGTATCTTTCCTATTTAAAGACGGTTGGAGTTTTAGGTGCTATTCCTAGCAGACAGAAGAACCATATAAAGACTGACAACATATGCTTGTTTATTGAGGTAATAAGGTGTTCTCTAACCGGTGCGTTATTAAATTTAATATTCTAACCATTTTAAGGCGGCAGATCACCTCTTGAATGGCAACCTACAGATTAAATTAAAACATTGGCACAAACAACACCATCAACAGCACTGCAGACAGTGCTCGCAGAGTGTGCCCCCGCATGACCACCCCAGGCAGGACCACTTCATCCACCTGCAACACCTCTGTGATCGCTTCAGACCGGCCAGTGTGGACAGCAACTCATCAGCGACGACACGGTACAACGTCGACTGGCCGTCAACAACCTGCGTTGCCGTAGTCCTGCTCGAGGGCCTGTCCTCACCCCCTGCCACCGTCAAGCACGACTGCAGTGGGTTACAGAGCACCGACATTGGCGGCATCAACAATGGAGGTCGATAATCTTCTCTGACGAGAGCCGGTGCTTCGTTTCCACCTCGGATGGTAGAGTGAGGGTGTGGCGTAGGAGGAGGTGAACGCTACAGAGACGCATGTGTCATAGAGAGAGACGAGTGAGGTGGTCAAAGCACCATGGTTTGGGGTGCTATAGGCCTGAATCAGAGAATCGGGCCCCATGTGTTCCAAAATGTTGGTGCAGGCAGAGGGAATGGCATCACAGCGCAGCGCTACGTTGACCATATCCTAAGACCACATGTTCCAGCAGGACAGTGCTCCATCCGAAACGGCCAGAGTCACCATGGACTTCCTGCGTCAGCACAGCATCAGGGCCATGCCATGACCGGCTCTCAGCCCGGATTTGAACCCAATTGAACATCTGTAGGTGGAAATCCAGAGACGGCTGAGCCAGGTGGTCCCAAGGCCGACAACTCGTGTGGAACTGGAGGCAGCTTTCCTCGGGTTGTGTGGACAGGTGCCAATGGCTTTTATGAACCGCTCATGCTCTCCATGTACCGACGGTGTATGACCGTTTTGAACACCCAGGGAGGGCATACACGGTATCGAACACGTCACGCCTTACAATCTCGATGTGCTACATCCGCCCGCTACCAGAACACATGAGAACAACCCATAGACTGTGGTCAAAGTGCATCCAAGAAATTGACTTTATCAGATTTATCAAAATTTATCTCTCACATAATGAAATTAAAACGTATTTCATAGTAACACACGCCTCGTGTTTCTTTTGCAGTTCAGTGTATTTAGGTCAGAAAATTTAATTTTCCTCGCGAAAAAATGCCATATGGTATCATGCATACAACAGTAAGTGAAAAAAAACAAACAAAACAAAAATACTTTTAAATATTACTGTTTTCTGCTTAAGGTGGCGAACTGACAGCATCCTTAACACGCCAGGCAAAAATGCTCTTTAGGTTCTGAGTTCAAATTCCGCCGAGGTCGATTTTGCCTTTCAACATTTCGGGGTCGATAAAATAAGAAGTAGTTGAGCATTGAGTTCGAAGTACCCACCGATATTGTTGGTTTTATGCCAAAATTTGAAACCGATATTACTATATCCTTCCGA
>NC_043021.1:27047774-27055274 GCF_006345805.1 Octopus sinensis
TTCTGTTTGACTTTTGCTTTATGTCTGTACAAGTTGGCTCCAAGTCTCACCCAGAGACCTCAAGAGACAACAGGTTGGAAGTTCACGCTGTTGTTATGTCTAGTGAGCCATAAATTTGTTTTTTTTTTGTGTTGTACTAGTGAATGTCTAATACATAAAAAAAAAGTTTGTTTTAAACCTTGGGATTACATAGAGAGTATTTTGCGTAGGACATGAGTAGTTCCCGTGAGCAATATCTTTTGAATTTCTGCCATTTTGGGGTAGCAATCAGTCCCTTTCGCTATCATTCCCAGGGCACCTATGACTACAGGTATTGTTTTAGTCTTCAGGTTCCACATTTTTCTGATTTCTATTTCAAGATCTTTATATTCGCTCAGTTTTTGGTAGGTCTTGACAGACACGTTTATATCGATTGGGACAGTCATATCAATGAGGAGGCATGTTCTTTGTCTGAAGTCTTTCAATATGATGTCTGGCCTATTTGCATCTATCTTTCTGTCAGTTTGAATGGTGAAGTTCCAGAGGAGTGAGATGTGGTCATTTTGAAGCACTGGAGGTGGATTGTGTTTCCACCAGTTTTTTTCATGGGGCAAATCCAGGTTTTTGCAAATTACCCAGTGAATATATTGTGCAGCTCTATCATGCCTGTTGAGGTACTCTGTAGGCGCTAGAAGACTGCATTTGGAGACAACATGATCAATGGTTTCATTTTGTTGTCGGCATACACGACATGTTGGGCTACTGCCGTTCTTTAATATGTTGGTCTGTTGGTAGGCATTGCTCTTGAGCTGCTATGATAAACCCCTCTGTTTCAGATTTTAAGCCAGAGGCCATTAGCCATTGATGGGTCAGGGCTTTGTCAATATCTGCATTATTCGCTCTCTTTGGATATTTGCCATAGAGAGGTTTTTCTTGCCATTTATTATTCAGAATATCTAAGGCCGCAGTTTTGGCACGGGTTTTCATGCGCCTAGCTTTTTCTGTGCTTGTTTCTTGTATGTCTATCTCTAATTCCGAAATTGGTTGTATTCGGAATTCACTTAGATATTCCTTTGCCTGTTTTGTTACTGAGTATGATGCTTTCTTGTTTTCATGTTTTGAGGCAAGTTTTAACATCCAGTCCTCAGACTTTTTCAGGTAGGTGTCTAGGCCAATTGTAGCAATCTTCATTGTTATTGCCAGTTGCAAAAGACCACGGCCTCCCTCTTTTCTTGGCAGATAAAGTCGTTCTGTATCTGCCTTAGGGTGGTGCATTCTATGCATTGTCAACAGTTTTCTTATTTTTCTGTCGAGCTGACATATTTCAGTAATTGACCAGTTAACAATATTGAAACTGTAAGTCACGACTGGTATAGCTAATGCATTGATTGCTTCGATCCTGTTTCTTGCATTCAGCTCTGTCTTGAGTATTGCTCTCACTCTTCGATAGCATTCTCTCCTGATCCTTTCCTTCATCTCTGAATGCCTTATTCCGTTCCCTTCAATTACCCCTAGGTACTTGTAGCTCTCCGCTGGGTCTAGTTCTTTTATGACATTCTGCTGGTCAAGGTTAACGTTAGATGTTTCTGTCATTTTTCCTTTGATAAAGGTAGCTTTTGCACATTTATCGAGGCCGAATTGCATTCTGATGTCGTCACTGAATTGTTTGACCATCGCTAGTAAGCCCTTGAGTTGTTGGTCATTTTTTGCAAAGAGCTTTAAAATCATCCATGTAAATGAGATGATTTATATTTTTATCAAACATTTTATACCCGTACTGCGCGTCATTGAGCAGTTTTGAGAGAGGTATTAAGGCTAAACAAAAGAGGAGTGGTGACAGTGAGTCACCCTGGAAAATGCCACACGAAGTTTTTACATCACCAGCATTTAGGGATTCATTGTCACTGTTCAGAGTTAGTGTGGTTCTCCATGATCTCATACTTACAGTCAAAAAGTTTCGCAGAGTAGGTGCTATTTTATACTTTTCCAGGCATTTCTTAATCCAGCTATGTGGTAGGCTATCAAAAGCCTTTTTATAGTCTATCCAGGCTATTGATAAGTTTTTGTGTCGTTTGTGACAATCCTCTAAGATCATCTTATTGATGAGTAGCTGATCTTTACAACCATAGGATCCACGTTTACATCCTATCTGTTCATTAGGGAATATGTTGCTGTCTATTAAAAAACTATAGGTATATTCCGTCAGGACAGATGTTAGCGTTTTATTATTATTATTATTATTATTATTATTATTATTATTATTATTATTATTATTATTATTATTCAGTAGTTTTATTTTTATAGCGTGCTTTCACTTCACTACCGAGCGCAGCTCTGTGTGCCTTGGGTATGTGCTGTGATTTGTTGTGATTTATTATTATTATTATTATTATTATTATTGTTGCTGTTGTTGTTGTTGTTGTTGTTGTTGTTATTATTATTATTATTATTATTATTATTATTATTATTATTATTATTATTATTGAGCGAGCGAGCAGAGCATGCCATCAAAGTGACACTGGGGTAAAATATACGAAGCCCAGTATACCCATCATGACTACCCGTCTGATAAGGGTACACCAGGCACATGCATCACAACCATATGTGCGCGACATGGGGATCTCATAACAAGATAAATAGCGCATGACCTTGCGGGTGGGGCCCAGTTAGAATTTTCTTCTGGTTGGGTAACCCATCCCACTCAAAAGGTCCCTGATTAAGGGTTGTTTAAGGATGTTGAACGAAACACCTATGTTTCCAGAGGTGAATTATTCAAACCCCAAAGAATCCCTCTCAACACATGGCTATGATGCTTCCCCACTACTTCTGCTTGTGATCAGTGATGCACATATCGTCAGCCACTAAGGGACATGCTCAACTGGTTAAGGTCAAACAACTGACAAGAAAATCTGTCGTATTGAGAAGAATATTTGCGGTAGCCCATCATTTATACCAAGACAAAACATTGATAACAATTCTCATCAGTTAAGATCAGAAGTCATGACAGCCACTGCCTGGTACTGCATCAGGGCATTTATTATTATTATTATTATTATTATTATTATTATTATTATTATTTATTATTATTATTATTATTATTATTATTATTATTATTTTGTTTTGTCTTTCAGTCAATTAGTTTTAGAGTTTCTCACCAATACTATTTTGTCGTTTGTCATTTTCTATATCTGTGTGTTTTTACGTGCATTTGTATGTGTGTCCGTGTATACTCGTGAGAGTACGAATACTTGTACAGATGTGTGAGTGTGTGTGTGTGTGTGTGTGTGTGTGTGTATGCAATTCGGTATAGGTGGTGTGTCTTTGTGTGTACACTGGTGCCTCTGCAGCTCTTTTGTTTGTGATTTCTTTATGTCATTTCACCTCGAATCTTTAAGAAAACCTCGACAGAAGTCGGAAATTAGATTTCGAAAATACCGCACAACTAATAAATTATTTACCTGCTATTGTGATCAGCTCGGTAAAAAATTTAGACACACGCACGCACGCATGCATACGTGCGCGCACACACATACACAAACACACACGCCCGCACGCGCACACACATACACATACACAAACACTATTACAAATAAACATACACACACACACAGAACTTCTATGCTTTATTGCAGAGGAGCAAAAATAGATTCACGGTTAGAGGTTAAAGACAAAGGATGGGGTTGGTGTTGGGACAGGGTAACAAGATGGGGACGCACGGAGTAGAGGGTGAGGACGAGAGAAAATTAAAATGCAAGGTTGATATTGATAATGTTTGCATTTCGCGTGAGTAAAATGTAATTGCAAGTGAGTATAAAAGCATTTCAAGTGTGTATAAAGACAGCTGTCTCCTAACTCAGTGACAGACAGATTACTGAGTCAGTCTGTCTTTTTATTCGAAGCCGACAAAAACGTGCATAATTAATTCGTAGTAGAATATATTTAAATGAGAAAAACAGAATCATAATCGAATAAACGTAATCTCCGCTGGGAAACCGGCTTCATATGTTTCTGCCTCTTTGAGGTGTTAACAAGCTTGCTTTAGAACCACATGGTTTCGGGTAGAGTCCCACTGTGTGGCACTGTGTGCAAGTGTCTCCAGTTATAGCCTTGGACCAACCAAAGCCTTGTGAGTGGATTTGGTTGACAGAAACTGAAAGAAACTTATCTATCTATCTATCTATCTATCTATCTATCTATCTATCTATCTATCTATCTATCTATCTATCTATCTATCTATCTATCTATCTGGTCGACCTTGAGTGACTTCAGCACAACCAAAGCATTCTATAGGGGATTAGTGGAGGGGAGGTACGACGACGATCTTGGGGCGAACCTGGGCGTCGACGAGGAATACCTGACCCGCCTGTTTCAAACGACTTTCGGCCCGGGACCTATGGACAACTTCCAGAGATCCCTGGCCTGGCAGTGCTACCGAGAAGCGCTACCCGTTCGGGATAAGCTCTATAGGCATGGCTCGAGAAACACGGGGCCGACCTGCCCGACATGCGGGCAGAGCGACGAAACTGCTCTGCACGCAATCGTGTAGTGTCCAGCAATTTCCGACCTGTGGGCTTATGTCGAACAACTGCTGTTACGTGTGGGACGAGTCGGTTTATCAGCCGAGTATATCGTTAATATCGTCACGCCTCCTTCCTTCAAACGGGAAGGAAGAGCTATTTTTATCATACTTGTGGCTATGGCGAAAGAATGTATCTGGTGGACGCGCCTGAAAGGATTAGAGACAAACACTTTCCTCTCTGGTCAATCTCTCATCAACTTCTTCAAGTATCGCTTGAAGAGGAAAGTGAGAGTAGAGAGGCAAGTTTTGTTTGGTGAATGTTTTAAAAAAGATGGGTCAATGTAGCGAGGATGGCACGTATGAATGACGAAGCCACCTTGACTATGATTCTATGAACCGTAAAAATTAATACAGAGAGTTGCTTATTTGCAAAAAAAAAAGAAATATAACATGTGACTTCATTGACCGAGGCTACCGTGGTCTTTTCCGTAGGCTTTTCCTTCCACGAGTAAACCTCACCTATCCTCCCCTTTACATTTCATATTGACATTTCTGTGATTACGATCCCTATTGATCAACTTTTTTTCCTCTCCCCTTTTTTCCCCTCTCCCCACTTTTTAAAAAAAAATCCTCACCTTTTTTTGTCCTCCTTCTTTCCTTTTACGATCCCTTTTGATCGAAAACCAACCCCCTTTTTTTTTACCCCCAAAAGAAAAGCTCTACCTTGTAATTTGTTCTGTCTGTGTGCAGCCCTGTGTGGCTAATAAAGAAACATATCTATCTATCTATCTATCTATCTATCTATCTATCTATCTATCTATCTATCTATCTATCTATCTATCTATGTATCTATCTATCTATCTATCTATCTATCTATCTATCTATCTATCTATCTATCTATCTATCTATCTATTTATCTATCTCGCTCTCTCGCTCTCCCTGTATATGTATACATCTATGTGTGTATGTCTTTGTGTCTGTGTTTGCCTACCATCACTACTTGACAACCGGTGTTGGTGTGTTTACGTCCCCTTAACTTAGTGATTTAGGAAAAGAGACCAATTGAATAAGTACCCTGCTTTAAAAAATGGCGGTGCCCCAGTATATCCGCAGTGAAATGACTGAAGCACGAAAAGAAATATATATAGATAATATATATATATATATATATATATATATATATATATATATATATATATATATATATATATATATATATATATATATATATATATATATATATATATATATATATATATATATATATATATATATATATATATATATATATATATATATATATATATATCCACCCTCGTGGAGGCGCAATGGCCCATGTGGTTTGGGGTAGCGGACTTGCGGTCATAAGATCGCGGTTTCGATTCCTAGACCTGGCGTTGTGAGTGTTTCTTGAGCAAAAACACCTAAAGCTCCACGAGGCTCCGGCAGGGGATGGCGGTGATCCCTGCTGTACTCTTTCACCACAACTTTCTCTCACTCTTACTTCATGTTTCTGTTGTACCTGTATTTCAAAGGGCCGGCCTTGTCACTCTCTGTCACGCTGAATATCCCCGAGAACTACGTTAAGGGTACGCGTGTCTATGGAGTGCTCAGCCACTTACACGTTAATTTCACGAGCAGGCTGTTCCGTTGATTCGGATCAACCGGAACCCTCGTCGTCGTAACCGACGGAGTGCTTCCTATATATCCACCCACCAAATACACACAAATCCTTATGTCCATTAATACGCTGATATATACGGAATGACAGACTTTCTCAAACACATCCCAACTACTGTCCCGGAAGGTACTATACTTGTAAGTTTTGACGTCACTAATCTCTATGCCAACATACTGCATTTCTTAGGCCGGGAAGCGGTCAAACACTGGGTAGAGAAACAGAAGATGTATAGATGAACGTTTCAAAACAGACTTCATTACCAAGGTCAATCGTCTAGTATTAGAAGAAAACACATGCAGATTTGATAAGATATACCGACAGATAGAGGGTACGGCTATGGGTACAAAATTTTCACCCTCATATATCAACCTAGGTTACCTAGAACGTAGACTTTACGAGGAAGTAGGAAAAACCTTTGATCACAACTTAAGGAAAACATAGTGAAGTGGAAGCGCTACCACGATGACTGCTTCGTTTTTGGGGATACACCAAAAGAAGACTTACCACCATTTCACAAGACCCTCAACACACTGCACCCATCTATCAAATTCACAACAGAAACCAGCTACAACGAACTACCATTCCTAGACATTCACATCAAAATACACAACTCCACTGTCACAACAGACATATTTTACTAAAAGACAGATATACACCAATATTTAAATTTCTACTCTTGCCACCCCTCAAACATCAGAAGGAACATCTCAATGACGCATCTGCATCATTGTAATTGATCCACAAATACCCTAAATTAGACTTGATGAACTCAAAAACTTCTTACAAGAACAAAATTACCCTGTGAAACTTATGAATAATGGAATCTCGAAAGCAATGAAATTAGACATCACACAACCTAGGACTCCAAAAGAAAAAAAAACAAGGAACATACTATTCCATTTTAACACATACAACCCTTCAATAACCAATATTTCCACGTTATATAATCAATCCTACCAATATTCTTAAAGAGAACGCCAGGAAAAAAACTTACAAGAGCAAAATTCTCATCAGGCAACGAAACAAAATTCTCCGTAAAGGAATGTGAAAACAGCAGTTGTGGAATATGCGACAACAACAATTACTACAAATATAAAGACGGGGACATCTACGAAAAATTTAGGAGTGGATTCTTATTCAAAGTAAATGGAAATATGAACTGCAATATACAAAACCTCATATACTGCATTACTTGCCCCAAATGCCAGGAGAATTATATTGGCGAAACCCTTTGCCAACAGAACTACTGTGCTCAGTGTTTCTGCCTTAACAGGCGTTCTCAGCTCAGTTATTCTGCTTCTACTCCAACTCTTAGATAACT
>NC_043021.1:27060274-27097774 GCF_006345805.1 Octopus sinensis
ATATATATATATATATATTATATATACATACATACATGTATGTATATATATACATATACATATATATATATATGTATACACACATATATACATACATACAACACATCATACATACATATGATATACAGATCTGGGTGTGCATCTTTGTGTTTGTGATTTTCTCCCCACCAACTGCTGTCAACCGGTGTAAGCTTGGTTACGTCCTCGTAATTTAGCTGTCTGTCAAGTGAGTCCGATCGAATAAGTACCATGCTTAAAAAATTCAAGTACCGGGGTGATTTTTGTTCGTTTAAACACGTCAAGGCAATGTTCCAGTATGGCTGCAGTCCAATAAGCAAAACAAATAAAGAATAAAAAGATAAAAGATATATACTTTGACATATTTATTTGGTTGCGTATAAGGGAAGAACAGTAATTCATCCTGCATTTAGAGACATAAAACTTCTTTAAAGTAAACAGAAGAAAAATTGAGTGACAGGATTATTAGTACTTTAAACATTTTGAAACACGAGAAACTGCAGGACGCGGAGAGCCTGATTTGCTTAATTACAGCTTGTTTTTAAAAGTTCTCCTTCAGAGAGTTTCAGCTCAGTTGATATTATTTGGGAGACGCTGACATGATTTTCTCATACTTGACTACAAAATTTGTTCATAATCCTTATTTCTTGCTTTTCTTTAGTAGTTGATGTCGACGTTTCAATTGTTGTTGTAGTTTGTTGACTCAGTTTTCCATTTACTAACGAACTATTGAGATGAAATCTAAATAGTTTTTCCAGAGCTTTATTCGTGGCTTTCCTGTATCTTTGTTTTCTTTGCCTTCTGCATACAACTAGCAAGCTCGTACACAGACACACAGACACACACACACACACACACACACACACACACACACACACACACACATTATATAGATATATACATATAGTGTATATGTGTATATACATATATGTATATGTATATATATATATATATATATATATACGTATATATATGTATATATGTTTATATAAATGAATTTACATATACATATACATATGTATATATATATGTACATATGTGTGTATATATATGCATGCATATATATATATATATATATATATATACACATGTATATATGTATTATGTATTATGTATGTATATATATATATAATATATATATATATACAAACGCGTGTATGTTATATACATATATATAAATATGCATATGTATATATATATATTATATATATATATATATATATATATATATATTATATATATATATATATATAATCTTTCACTGTGATATCTGATTTAGATTTTATATTTTTCTTATAATTTAATTCAGCATTCCATTACCAATGGAAAGGCGTAGCAGTAAAACACTGTATTCTCGCTATTTTTCTTCTCTTTTCGGAGACATTGAAAGGAGCTGTCAGATTCGTTCCATTGTGCCGAAGTCTCAAAGAGAAATGGCTTTAAACTTAATTACATTCGACGTCATATTTCGCACCTATTGATTAGTATACAATGCAATAAAGAGATGAGACTTGTGTCTTTGTGGAAGTGTATCTATCTATCTATCTATCTATCTATCTATCTATCTATCTATCTATCTATCTATCTATCTATCTATCTATCTATCTATCTATGTCTATGTATGCTATATATGCAAGTATATGTTTATATAGATACCTATGATATATATATAATCTACACACACACACACATATATATATGTATATATATATAATATATGTATATTTTGATTTTTTTTATTTGATTTTTCCAGTTTCAGCTTATGAGCTGTGGCTATGCTGGGGCACCGCCATTTGGTGTTGCTACTTGGTTTCACTTCATGAAGGCTTTCTAGCAACTGCTATTTGGTGCATGAGAGAGTTCGATGCAGCTGCCCTCATCTGCCCCTCCTGCCGTGAAGTTGGTTCATCTGGGACACCTGACAGGAAGAGATCCAGCTTCATTTTAAAGACATCTGTAATCCACCCCATGCAGGTCTCTCAGGTTCTTCGGGAGGATATTGAAGAGCTGTGGGCCTCGGAAGCCCAGCTATCACAGAATCTTGTCCTACATCTTGATGGCAAGTTTGGAGTCCTAGGCACCACACAGTGGCGCCCAGTTCTGGCATTTGCGTAACTCTCGATGCCAAAGTTCAGGACACTTCCCTCCAGGATCTTCCAGATGTATATTATGGCATATCTTTCCCGCCTACGCTCCAGGAATATAATTTTAATTTTCTGAGTCTTTCCCAGTAGCTTACATTCTGCATAGAGGCTATCTTCTTCGTGTAGCTACTTGGATCGCCTCGAGCTCTGTGATCAACTTGACAATGGATGGTGACCATAACTGAGAGCAGTAGTCAAAGTGGCTTAGGACAAGTGTCCTCCAGAGGACCATCATGGTTTCTTGTTCTCTTGTTCTAAAGGTCTGAGGATCCATCCGGCCAGTCGTCTACATTTCATTGCCAATTTAGCAACATGTACAGAAAGGTCGCGTCATCACTCATGTAAATACCTAGGTCACGCACTGATTGTGCCTCTGGGATTGCTATTCCTCCGGGACCAGTGTATTCATTGGTATTGCATTTAGTTTTGCATGCTGATAGTATAGAGCTTGAAACTTTTCAGCATTGAACTGCATGCTATTCTTTTCGGCCCACTTGTATATTTTGTCTAGCTCACATTGCAGGTGTTTAGTGTCTCAGGGTTCTGTATTGCCTGTGAAACTTTTGTATCATCTGCATAACTTGTGATCGTGGCTCTCTGCGTGGCTGAGGGCATGTCTGAGAGGGCCATTATGAACAGTAGTGGTCCCAGAACAGTGCCATGCGAAAACCGCTCACTATTGCGTGTTAATGGAAGTGGCCCCCTTGGCCACTACCACCTGACTTCTATCTTTCAGAAAGTCATGAAGCCATTCTCCCAGTTTTCCAACTATGTTGAGATCACGCAGTTTGTGACATATCATTCTCCATGATCGACTTTATCAAAGGCCTTTGCAAAGTCGAGATATATCACTTCCACATTTGAGTGGTTGAGCAGCCATTTCAGCACCCAGTCATAGTGTTTAGGAGCTGAGTTAAACAGCTTCTCCCTGGTCGGAAACCATGTTGGGTGTCGGGCAGCAAGTCATTTTCTTCAAGGAAGGTGATTAGTTTCCTTCTGACTATTCGTTCCATGACCTTGCTGATGTGTGAGGTCAGAGAGATAGGTCTATAGTTCTTGGCTTCCGCTCTGCTACCGCCTTTATGAATGGGGCATATTTTACCTTCCTTCAGTTTCTTGGAAGTTTGCCAGCTGCAAGGAAGCTCTGAAAGAGGAACTGCAGTGGTCTTGCTAGGACTCTCTTACATGCTTTTAGGAGGATTGCCGGGAATCCATCGGGGCCAGTAGCTGAGTCTGTTTTCATTTCATCTATAGCCTTGATTACATCGTCTTCCTTTATATCGATGTAATCTATCTCGCCGCCTCTGATTTTATATCTGCAGTGGTAAAAAAGTCAGTTGGATTGGTGATTTGGAGATGCCGAATGGGTGGAGTGAAAACACTCTTGAATTGCTCATTCAGTATTTCACTTACCCTCATTGGTTTTCCACTTACCCTCATTGATTTTATGTTGTCTATAGCCCAGGCTTCTTTGTCTGCTCTTTCCTTTTCATGGGAGAGTTTCAGACATTTTTCGATTTCCAACAGTTTTATTTTTAGGCGGGACTTTTCACTGCTTTCAATCTGTTTGTTTAGGTGATTTGAAAATTTTGTACGCCGTCTCATTAGAATTTTCCTCTCTCTGGGGATTTTGTTCTTGTGTACAGTGGCCTTTCTCTCTGGGACATATTTGTAGCATATGGCTTGCATTACAGACATGAATTGTTGAAGTTTCACGTCGATGTCCGGCGAGGAGAGACATTCAGGCCAGTTTTGTTTGAGGATCTCTTTCTCAATTTGTTTCCAGTTTGCCTTATGGTAGTTCAAGCTGGAAAGATTCTGGGGGTTTCTTGTAGGCTGCATGTCCGTGCTCTCTTTTGGCCCGTACATGGTCAGCTCTATCATGTTGTGATCCGAGAGTAGTGTCGGTGTCACTTTCACATTATGGATGAGATCCATGTCATTTGTGAAGCAGAGATCCAGTGTGTTACCTGCCCTGGTTGGTTGGAGTATTACCTGCTCCATGTACAGGGTGTTGATGAGGTTCAGGAGGGACCTCGCCTGTCCTCGTTCACATCTTGTCATTCCTGGGAGAGAAAGGCCCTTGGGCCATCTGACATTTGGAAGATTGAAGTCTCCCATAAGAAGTACACTTATGTGTTGTTCTAATGTGGTTAGAACTTCTATTTTTATAAGGCAGTCTTCAAACTTGCCCACATGGCTTGGGGCATCTGGAGGGCGATATGTAGCACACACAACTACATCAAGTTGCCTAATATGTACAATTAGTGTGTCACACACCGAGTTTGAGTATGACAAGAGGACCTGGGTGTGAGGTCCTCACGGATGTACATAGCAACACCTCCATGACTCCTTTCTTCCTGTCGGTCCGTAGTACAGCATACTGGGTATGTGTAACTCCGCATCTGCTATATCCGGTTTCAGGTGCGTTTCCGTTAGTGCTATGCATAAGGCTTGATTGCATGCAACAATCTCTCAGGAACGGGATTTTTGTCCTGTTACTGATGTTTTTGTAGTCCTCTGATGTTCAGTAGGAGCATCGAGGTGAGGTGTACGTTGTTGCCAGGACTGTATCGAAGCAGAAGAAAACAGCGTATATAAAACAGGTATATAAAAATGCCATGGAGTCATTGTTAAAACATACGAAGGCTGGCTTCATCAAAACTGAAAATTGTGTAATGAAAGAAAAATTGAGAGAAGAAATGAACCCCCCAAAAGAAAAAGCATGAGGTGCAAAAAATTGTACGGTCAGTTTGCAAGAGATATGAACGCCAAGTCAGATATAGAGAACCGGTGGCTATGGATGAGGACGAGTGAATTGAAGATAAAGACAGAAGAACTCATATGCGCAGCTCAAGAACAAATGTTAAGAACCAACTATGAAATTGGTAAAGTCAAGTACAATCGAATTAGATGTCGAAACAGTGATAAAGGAACTTGAGCAGGAACAAACCTATAAATACCTAGGAATAAATGAAGGCTCTGGTATCCAGCATGAATGTATGAAAGAGTTTAGGAAGGAATGTTATAGAAGAGTTCAAGCAGTCCTGAAGTCTGAGCTGAATGCATATAATAAGCCATAAATTCCTTAGCAGTACCAAATGTTCTTTATAGCTTCAATGTGCTTGACTGGAATACAAGTGAAATAATGAAAATTGACAGAAAAATCTGCCAGCTACTGACTTGTAATAAGATGCACCATTCAAAGGTAGACGTGGATCGTCTTTACCTTCCCAGAGCTCAGGGAGGTCGAGGCTTGATCCAGCTTGAACTTACATACAAAACTTACATACAAAACCACCACAATCGGACTGGACAAATACCTTGAAACAACCAACGATTGGGTGCTAAAACTTGTTGAAAAACATGAAAGACCGAAATAACTTCACTCTATTCTGAAAGAGAGCAAAAAATTCGCTCCTGATCTCTTAGATACCTACCAGATTGCTCAGGTTGAAGGAAATGCGCCAACTGCAGCTGCAAAGAAAGTAAAATTAATTGCAAAGACAAAAGCAATGAAAAATTAACTAGCAGATGGGAACAGAAACCACTGCATGGCAAGTATGTGGCCCGTAACAAACAAGCTGATGTCGACCAGAAACACACGCATCAATGGTTACGAAGCTCAGGGCTAAAAGCAGAGAATAAAGATTTGATATTAGCTGCTTATTAACCCGGAACTACCAAGCCAATGTGATAAAAAATGGAGCTGGCCCAAAATGCCGATTCTGTAGCGATGAGATTGAACTATAGACAGCCTAATCTCAGGGAGTAGAGTCTTAGCAGGGTGTAGAATATAAAGCAAGACATGACAGAGTCGGCCAGTGTTTACACCGGACAATATGTCGGCATTATAATATCAAAACCGAAGGTTGTCCTTATGAAGGGCATGTGATTGGTTTTTTACCAATCCCACTTTCTTTTCCCCTTTTTTATTCTTAAAATGTAGTTTTTGCATAATTAATTTGGTTTTTGCCTAATTAATTCATGGCAAATAATTTTGAAAAGAATAGCCGTATACACCCGAGCACCCGATGAGAAAGGACACTGAATGGCCACGAAACTATTGTCGGGGTACATGCTACGCAAGCAGTGTCTCCTTTAGAAAACAACTGTCGTGTTTGATTACTTTTACCCTTCTTTTAACTTTCAGACGTCAGATTAAACACACACACACACACACGCACACACATACACACACACACACACACACACACAAACACACACACACACATTCTCTCTCTCTCTCTCTCTCTCTCTCTCTCTCTCTCTCTCTCTCTTACACACATACACACATACACACACACACGCATATATCATGAAGACAATCAACAAAAAACCAAAATAAATAAAACTCAGGAGAGCCAATATTGTATTAGTTTAACGCATAGAAATGAAACACCCTAAAATAATAAACTTCACCTGATTTGTGGGATAATTCCATGAGCGATTACCTCTACAGAAAATCCGGAGGGAGGGACCCTAAAATGGATGTGTAGGCTTATATCTGGTATTCACTGCGGCTTCGTGAATGCTGCGAACGAACTGACTTGTCTTCTTTTCATGACATATGCCTGAGTGGGAAGATGGTGAGCGCATTTGGGCGTGGGCACGTGGTTCCAGAAACAGCCCAGTTCAAGTAACTCTCTCCTCAATATCGTCGACCAGATTTATATGGAATCTTCTTTTTGACTTGTTTTCGGCCATTTGACTGCGGTTATGCACCCTGGAGGGTTTTACTCGAACAAATCGACTCTAAGACTTATTTTTTTAAAGCCTAGTACTTATTCTATCGGTCTCTTTGGCTGAACCACTAAGTAAGCACAACGACACCGGCTGTCAAGTGGTGGGGGACAAACACAGATACAGAGACACATACACATATACACACGACAGGCTTCTTTCAGTTTCCATCTAACAAATCCACTTTGATCCAAAGGCTTGGATCGGCGCGAGGCTATAGTCGAAGACACTTATATATATCGCTGTGGGAATGAACCTGGAACCATGTGGTCGAAAAACTAGTTTCTTACCAAGATGTGTTGAAATGTTTAAAGTCACAAGCAAATAACGCTGTCATAGAAGCTCAAACGGGAATCGGTGAGAATTGTGATAAAAGCGCTTTTACTTACAACTCAATTAATTCGTATAAAAATCGATAGAGTAATACAATATATTATTTAAAAGGATTTATTTACATAAATATTGTACATATATTTCCACAATATATTACATTTAAAAATAATAATTACCTATCATTGCTGAAGGAGTAATATGTACAAGAGTTGTGTAAATAAATCCTTTTAAATATTATACATGTATACATATATATGTATACATACATACATACATACATACATACATACATACATACATATATATATATATATATATATATTATATATATATAATAATTATATATATATATAATATATATATAATATATATATATATATATATCTATACAATAATATGTTACATTACTCGGTAGTCAAGATAAAACTCTGAGTTTCAGATGCCGAAGTGGAAATCCACAACACCACCTTCTCTTCGGTTATCTGGCTATTTGAAAACGCTATGAAAAAATACCGTTAAAAATGAAGGGAAATTACTCTGTTATAACTCTGCTTGCCTGCGTACTTATACATCGCTCGCATTTTTCGTCATAAAAATTATATAAAAATACATAAAAATATATAAAAATATATAAAAATATAAATTCTTCTTGGGACATAACATAGAAAGCTGTTCTATTGTTTTCTTTAGGGGACCAAAAACGTAACAGAAATTTAGTCACATGTGGGCATGATCCGAAAAGCTCTGTCCTTGTATTTAGACATGTAGTAGGGTCTAAGCTGCTTTTCCAGATAAGCCATCTCTCCATGTCGCATAGACCGCACCTTCCGCTGCCGTTAGTATAGGGCTTACATTTGGCCAAAATCTTCCATTGTATGTTATAATCGACACCTTTATCTCTTAAAGACCAAATATGATTAGATAATTGTGTCGCTTTTCTTTTGTTCCAGTGCCTAAAGCTCAAAGTGTGGTTATTGAACCTGGCCTTGAAATTACCCTCTGTAAGGCCCACGTATTTCTTCGTCGAAACGGTGTCTTTAGTGGTTATAGAGTTTACGGTAGCTTCATATATGATGGTCTTGGACATGCAAGCTCCATTTAGCGGGCACAATTCTTTATTCCTGCATGAACAGCTGTTTTCTTGTTGTGTTTTTTGTATGTTATGTTTGATTATGTTTTTAAAATTGTTATCTTACCGTTTTATCAATATATATCATATATATATATACTTATATATATACATGCTTATATATAAATATATATATATACATATATAAATACACTCACACTTATATGTAAATACATATGTATATATATATAATTATACATACCTACATATACTTACATACATGCATATACATACATACACACACACTAGGCTTCTCAAAACCAGAAAAGAAAAAGTTAACTCGAAGACTACAGATCCAATCCATCACTGGAACTGTAAAAATCTGTAAAACATTCCAAAAGTTTATCATTTTAATATATATGAGCATGTCAAGATATATACAAATATATGCATGAGAATACATACATAAAGCAAAACAGACAAATCTGCACACATACATACATACATACACACATGGTGCGTAAGATATTTGAGGACGGATTTAAGTTTATATAAAACAGATATATAATAACTGATAATAACTTCCTTTATCAAAAAATGCTATGAGGATAAAATAATCCTTCTTTTCTATAATGTTCAATAAAGCCACCTTCAGCTCCAACAACTGCTTCTATATTCTTTTACTTGTTTCAGTCATTTAACTGCAGCCATGCTGGAGCGCCACCTTTAGTCGAACAAATCGACCCCAGGACTTATTCTTTGTAAGCTTAGTATCTATTCTATCGGTTCTTTTACCGAACCGCTAAGTTACGGGGACGTAAACACACCAATATCGGTTGTCAAGCGATAGTGGAGGGACAAACACAGACATGAATAACAAACACACACACACATTTACATATATATTTACGGGCAAGTGGTTTTTACTATAACCTCGGTCCGACCAAAGCCTTGTGAGTGGATTTGGTAGACGGAAGGTGCCACACAGTGGACTGAACCCGGAAACATGTGGTTGGGAAGCATTCTTCTTACCACACAGCCATCCTGCGCCTATGAGATCTAAGTCACCTACATGCTCGAATCAAGTGGTCCTGGTTCATTTTTGACATCACTCTGACGATGGCAGCTTTCAAAGAATCTTTGCTGTTATGGATGTGTTCATTGACCTCTCTCTCAACAACGCTCCATATGTAATAGTCCAATGAACTGATATCTGGGGAATTAGGAGGCCAAATATTAGGGGTTTTGTGATCATGAAAATTTTCAGCCATTCGTTCCTGTGTGACTAGAGCCATGTGTGATAGCACAGAGTCTAACCGAAACACATATGGCCTTCCATTGCACACACTGTCAATCCTGGGCTTAACAATTATTTGCAGGACTTCAATGTAGGCAGTAGAGTTAACTCTAAAGCCTTTTGGAAAGAAGTAAGGAGGCATCACACATCCTTCATTGCTGACAACCTCTAAAACCATGACAGTTGCAGGAAATTTTGTATGCATAACACCTGGATCTTAAGAAAGGTCTGCACATAACCATCTGTTACTACTGTTAACTTTTTGACTTTGGTCGAAGTTTTTCTCGTTTGAGAAAAACCAAATCAAATCTTCTTCTGGATTTTTCAGTTTGTTTAAGAACCTTTTAAATCTGATGTAATGATTTTCTGTTCTTTTTTCTGACAAATTGACCTTTCCTCATCATACAAGACTTATATCTGATGTCTTCGCGGACAACATTTCTGGCTGTTCCTTTTGACACATGGAGATCTATTGCAAATGACTTCATGGACTTTCTGGGTGATCAATGGTTTGGTGTTCAATGGTCTGGTTGAACTTGCTGGATAAATTCAGGTGTTCCGATGATTTCAGAGCGTTTATGCTTTGATACTGGTGAAACGTTTCCGTCTTCAGTCTCTAGCTCCTTACAAACTTTGTAGACGACAGATCTGGCAACTTTTAAAAAGTCGAGATATTTCTAAATCGCTATGATCAACCTTTATAACCACAATAACTGCATGTCTTTTCATTTCTTGGGTAAGCTGAGTGTCTGGCATTATTATTTTCTGTAACAAAGATTATATAGAGTTAGCAGAAAATGCAGCAATGACCCCAAAAATGTATGTCCTCAGATACCTTACGCACCACCTCTCCACTCTTACTCCGACTCCTACTTCTCTTCACTCCTACCCATGTTCTCCTTCCTCCCTTCGTCACTCCTCCCTCGTAAACCCACCCACCCCACCCCCACAATTCCAACCCACCTTCCCTATCCTTCCCCATCCCACGCCACTCCACCCCTTACACCCATACTCACATACCCCACCTTTACCTCTACCCTCCGTCTACCCACACCCCACCTCTACACCCACCCTCAGCCTAACCCACACACCCCTCTTCATTTCTCCACTCCCGCCTCCCAACACCATCACACACCACCATACCACACAACACACGACCACGCACACATCGCACTGATCACTTCCCAGACTCACATTTTCACACATACACGCTCACGTCCAGATCACCAGCCCTCTTCCACACGCACATACAAACTCTCTTATACACACGCACGCGCACCTTCGTTTTGGGATCACCACCACTTTGTTATCTCCCCTTCTCCCTAGCTCTCCTGTGTGATCCTTCTGTCCGGTCTTCGCCATGATATACCGCTAGCCACTACAGATTCTTTATTTTCTCTCCTTGTTTCTTTCTGTGTTCCTTTCTGTGGAAGGGCGTAAGCTCGAAACGTTAAAGACTTTTTCACTTCCCGCGCGTTATACTAATACATCTGTTTGTTGTCTACACCACCTGTCTTCGTCTTTTGTGTGTGTATATATACATAATATATATATATACTATATATATATATAATATATATATATATATATATATATATAATATATATATATATATACACTATAATGGAGAAAGCTGCTTATTAATTAGGTGTGTAGCAATTACTAAAAGTACTAAAAGAAAGCAATTATTAAAGGGTTGACCGTCGGGAAATATTTTTACAAATTCACGTTCTAAGAAATTTCCTATAATTTCGATTTCTCAAGTTTATTGAATTTTTTAAATTCCAGTTTCTCGCATATTTAAATATTCATTGCATCCAATTCATAAATTTAAATATTCATTGCATTCACCGCGGAGGATTCCATTTTTATTTGTAAAGTCTCACTTTCTCTTTTAATGTTTTCATTTTAAGTTTTAATTCGCTGTTTGGAAAACCGACAGTTTATTTTATTAATGTATACTTAATATTAAAACATTATTTATTGAATGGAAATTTTTAAAATACCCGTATATTTTTTGTAAAAAAATTTAAAAGTGATTTTGTTGTTATGGCTGTTTTGAACGCTATAAGCCTTACAGTAAAACTATCCGGACCGATTCTGGCCATTTTCCTTTTTAACTTAAAAACTATGGGAGGAACCTTTTCGGTAAAAAACACAAAAGAAAACAAATTGTAAATATTTTCAGAGGAAAAAGGGGAACAATTCAAAGGAGATTTCGCTGTTGTTTCTAGCACAACTCAAACTACCCTCTCTTTTCATTCTCACATTCATTTATGTTTTTTCAATATTTTTCTCCCATTAAACTCATTTTATGGAATGATGAGGCTAAAGTAACACACACGTGATCCATTGGTAGAAGAAAAACAACAAAATAAATCCTAATCTGAATTTTTACCGCCATAGTCGCTTTGAAACCGCAACCTGTTCGTGCTGCATCATTTTGTGAAGTTTTCAGCACATAATCTCAGATCAAGTTGCTTGCTGCGCAAGTACATCTGCGTAATTTAAAAAAAATCACTGTGGATAAATACCAGCAATGACCTTCTCAGAAACAATCGGGAGCAAGGAGTGGGGTTGTCAAAAATTAATAATTTCTCAGATTTTCGCTTAAAATCAAACATCAAAAATTAGTGTCCATAGTGCTAATCAAGATACGTTATTAAAGCGGCCTACAAAGGAACTATGGGCCTAAGGAATCTATTTTGTACTATTTTTTACCATTCGTTATAGAGCTAAATTTCAGATTGAACTAAATGAAACTAAATATCTTTGTCCTGCATTGCCTAATTATTTGCCTTTCCTCACTACTTAAAACTATACCTACTGACTCAAAAGGATGCTACCTTCAGCCGAGTTTGAGCAAGACAATCACACAACCACAACTTCAATCGCTATTCTAACTGGACTTTTGGTGGTACAAATATTTGAGAATTCAGAACACACACCTATTAGTCTGAGTTATCCTGACAAAAGCTCCTCTAACTCTCTCTCTCTCTCTGTATATATATTATTGCGTCTGGGGAGAGTCCTTCTCCTTTAGTATCTTATTACTTAACACAATCATCGGTTCGATTTCCACTTATTTACTTATTTTTTCAAAAATTTTCGTTGCGTCTTGCTACCTTTTCAATAGTCATTCTGTAGGACTTCTGTTGCCACGAGTCGGGGCTCCGGCATTCACCTCTTTCTCCGCTTCAACTAATTTTGATTCAAGGTCCATCACCTTTTTCTGTAGTCGGATGACTGAGGTCCACTTCTTCTCAAGTAACCCAGCATATTTCTTGTCAATCTCTCCTGGCATTTCTGTCTCCTTTTGGAATGCATCTAAAGAGTTCAGGTATCCATTGGCACTAAGATAATCCGCAACTGCTTTGTTCAGTTCCTCACGCTGTCTTTGGGAGAGTACCATGGTGTCGAAACAGTCAGCAAGATACACACCACTTGCAACTTTTCAATGCAAAAAAGCTTATCGCTCGTGTATGGAGTGTGTGTTTCAATTACAAGACGGAGAGAGGAGGGGGGGCTTGTTGACTTATTTTAGCTTTAATCCAAATAACATCCAAAACTTAACACTTTTGGTTAGGCCACATTCTCACGAAATTTTGAGAAAATAAACAGCCATGGTAGTAAATATGTTGGAAGAGTTAATTAGATAATTGTTAACTAATTAAAGTTGGAACAAGACAACTGCCACTGTCACAAACAACGGGTGACGTCAATGACTATTGAAAAGGTAGCAAGACGCAACGAAAACTTTTGAAAAAATAAGTAAATAAGTGGAAATCGAACCGATGATTGTGTTAAGTAATAAGATACTAAGGAGAAGGACTCTCCCCAGACGCAATAATATATATATATACAGAGAGAGAGAGAGAGAGAGTTAGAGGAGCTTTTGTCAGGATAACTCAGACTAATAGGTGTGTGTTCTGAATTCTCAAATATTTGTACCACCAAAAGTCCAGTTAGAATAGCGATTGAAGTTGTGGTTGTGTGATTGTCTTGCTCAAACTCGGCTGAAGGTAGCATCCTTTTGAGTCAGTAGGTATAGTTTTAAGTAGTGAGGAAAGGCAAATAATTAGGCAATGCAGGACAAAGATATATATATATATATATATATAAAATTAAAATCAAAATGAGGGTGAAAATTTGGATATTAATTTAATAACATCCATTTAGTAAATAGTATTTTATACATAAATATACGAGGGAACCACTATGTGGAAGCCCTTACGTTATTTTGAAGGATTTTTGAAGATAACCGCAGATATAATAGGTGGGACTACATGCATTTTCGACCTCGTGTTGATATCTGGCATGGAGTTCGACAAATTACATCTTAATATGAGGATCTCACTGATGATCTGCAGATGTATTGTCTAAGTAAAATTGCATAATAATTTATTAACAGTGAAACAATTGTTTGGGATTAATCTATAGTTTTGTTATTTTTCATTTGTCTTGCTCGCTTACGTTTCTGGTGTGCTAAATTTTCTGGAGAACAATTCTTAGTGGTTGAGACCTATGCAGATCTCTTTTAAGCGTAAGGGCTTCCACATAGTGGTTCCCTCTTATATTTATGTATAAAATACTATATATATATGTATGTATGTATGTATGTATGTATGTATGTATGTATGTATGTATGTATGTATGTAAATGGTGGGGGCGCATGGCTTAGTGGTTGGATTGTTGGACTCGTGATCGATTCATGACCCGGGTGATGCATGGTTGTCTTGAGCAAAACACTTCATATCACGTGGCTCCAGTCCACTCAGCTGGCAAAAATAAGTTGTTCCTGCGACGAAGCTGCATCCCATCCAGGTGAGGAATATAGACGTCACTGAAACCGGGAAACCGGCCCTTATGAGCCTGACATGGCGCCAGAAGGAAACATTTACCTTTTATTATGTATGTATATATATATATATTCTTTTTTCGTTCTTTTACTTGTTTCAGCCATTTGGCTGCAGCCATGCTGGAGCACCGCTTTTAGTTGAGCAAATCGACCCCAGGACTTATTCTTTGTAAGCCTAGCACTTATTGTATCGCTCTCTTTTGCCGAACCGCTAGGTTACGGGGACGTAAACATACCCGCATAGGTTGTCAAGCGATTTGGGTGAGACAAATCACACACTTATATATATATATATATATATATACGACAGGGTTCTTTCAGTTTCCGTCTACCAAATCCACTTATAAGACTTTGGTCGGCCCGAGGCTATAGTAGAAGACACTTGCCCAAGGTGCCATGTAGTGGGACTGAACCAGGGACCATGTGGTTGACAAATAAGCTACTTACCACCAGCCAATCCTGCGCCTACACACACACACACACACACACACACATATATATATATATATATATACATATACATACATATATATATATATATATAATATATATATACATATACATATATATATATATATATAATATATATATATATATATAATATATACATATACATATATATATATATATATATATATATATATATATATTATATATATAATATATAATATACATACATACATATATACATATATATATACACACACCCACACATATCTATATCTATATCTATATATATATTTCAGGACTCCTATATACATATATGTATGCATATAAAACAAAATGAACATACACGTATAAAAATACATGTATATGTGTGTATTTGCATATATATATGTATGACTATGTGTGGAAGTGTGCGTGCATGTGTGGGCGTGTATACATGTATTCATGATGTTCATACCAACCTACTGTTTTTCCTGCATACTTAATGGTAAGCCGAACTGCCGGAAGCGAAGCTAGATGTGTCACGGTTTGATCTCATTACTTCCCGATCGTCTTACATATACGACCAATCGATCAATGAACAGTGAGAAGACAATATCCTAGATTCTAATTTTCTATACACACTCGCTACAAACGCACACACATGGAATTATGCATGTATATGCGAGTTTATTTGTCAGTACACATACATGCATATATATATATATATATATATATATATATATATACATATACCTATACGTATATATATGTGCATATTTATACACACACACACACACATACACACACATACACACACATATATATGTATGCATGTGTGTGTATGGAGTTTTGTACATATGTAGAGAAAATGATATACATGTATGTTTCCATATACAGGTATTTCAGAATACGTACATATGCTTGTAAATACACACGTACACGCATACACACATACACGCACGCACACACATACACACGCACACACACAACCACACACACACATGCGCGCATATATGCATGTCTATAAGATGCAGTCATTTATATTCACACACAGAAAGATTAGCAGGACGGATGCAGCTGCAATTATGCGCTGCTCCTCAAATTAGTCACATGTAGACAACTTGTTTAACTCACCCGGTACACCCTCACACAAACTCTCACACACACACACTCACGCACACACACACACACACAGATACATATATTTTCGCTCATATTAATATATATATAATATATATATATATATATATATTTTTGTACTTGTTTCACTCATTTGACTGCGGCCATTTTAGAGTGGTGAAAGAGTACAGCAGGGATCACCACCTCCTGCCGGAGCCTCGTGGAGCTTTTAGGTGTTTTTTTCGCTCAATAAACACACACAACGCCCGGTCTGGGAATCGAAACCGCGATCCTCCGACCGCAAGTCCGCTGCCTTAACCACTAGGCCATTGCGCCTCCACATATGAATATATATTATATTTATGTCTTTTACTTGATAAGACTGAGGCCATACTGGGGCAGATCCTTAAAGAATTTTAGTCGAATTAAACGGCCTCAGTACTTATTTTTAAAAGCTTGGTACTTATCGAACCGCTGGATTACGGGTACGTACTTACACCAACATCGGTTGGTATGCGATGGTGGGGACAAACACAGACACAAAGACACACACACATACACATATACGACGCTCTTCTCTCAGTTTCTGTCTACCAAATCTAATCATGAGGCTTTAGTCGGCCCGAGGTTATAGTAGAAGACACGTGTTCAAGCAGCCCCGCAGCAGGACTGAACCCGGAAACATGAGGTTGGGAAGCAAGCTTCCTTTACATCTATGTATGCTTAGATACACACACACACAGACATTTTTAATCTTTCACTTATTTCACTCATTAGACCGCTGCCATTCTGGGCACCACCTTGAATTTTAGTCGAATGACTGGTTCCCATACTTTTTTTTTACTTTTAAAGTCGGGTACTTATGTTATTGGTCTCTTTTATCGAACTGCTAAGTTACGAGGCCGTAAACACACCAGCACCGGTCAGTTGTCAAGCGGTGAGGGAGACAAACACATACACCCCTACGTATATATATACATTGATTGATTATATATATATATATATATATATATATATATATATATATATATATATATGCACACATATGTGACGGGCTTCTTTAAGTTTCCATCTGCCAAATCCACACAGAAAGCTTTCGTCTGCCCGAGGCTATAAAAAAAAAACACTTACCCAAGATGCCATGCAGTGCGCCTGGATCCGAATCTATGCGTTTGAGAAACAAACTCCTTACCGCACAGCAACGTCTGCACCTGTATATATACACCTGAATGAATATATGCAGCCTAAATAAATCTCATCGCTGATGTCATTGTAATCAAAGACAGGAGAGACACACGTCTATATGTATACATCAATATTATATACGGATATACATATATGTATATGTCTATAATTCAGATTCACAAATATATGCTCATCTATCTATCTATCTATCTATCTATCTATCTATCTATCTATCTATCTATCTATCTATCTATCTATCTCTATCTATCTATCTATCGCCCTACGAGTTTTACAGTTGTATGCCAGACTTGTTTGGAGACGTCTTGGCAGCGGTATACTGCAACTGGCAGCAAAACGGGAGCATACCCGGTTTTGTGAGTCGAGGAGCCGTAACGCTGCTGAAGAAAGATCCAAACATAGGGGACATTATAGATAACTTTAGGCCCATCACTCTGCTCAATGCAGACCTGAAAGTTTTGACCAAGGTGTTAGCCAAGAGGTTGGCGCTTGTCATCGAGAAACTGGTCGACAAGGCGCAAACGTGCGCCGTGCCGGGCCGGAGCATCCATGGCAGCCTCCACCTGATGCGCTACATCATAGACAGAGTAGTTAAGTAACGTGGCATGGGTGGGGCCCTGATCAATTTGGATCAATCGAAAGCTTTCGATAGGGTAGACCATCAATACTTGGAGGCAGTTCTGAGAGCGGCTGGTTTCGGTCTCGTCTTCCGCGGCTGGATAGCTGCTTTGTACAAAGGTATCCGTTCGGTAGTTCGCGTAAATGGACATCTGTCGAGACCTTTCGACATTGCACGTTCGGTCCGTCAGGGATGCCCCCTCTCGTCGCTTCTATACATATTGACTCTCGAGCCACTACTGCGGAAGCTGGCGACTCTGAGGGGCATCCCGCGAGAATTGGGATGCGGGATGAGCGTGTCTGCATACGCGGACAACGTCACCATCATAGTGTCAAGCCACGAGCACATCGAGCTGGTCGGCGAGACACTGAAAGACTACGAAGCGGTGACAGGAGCGAAAATCAACCGGGAAAAGTCAGTGGGCTTGCGGCTCGGCACCTGGAGAAGCAAGCCCATGCCGTCCACCAGCACCTCCGTCGTGGAACGCTGGACGGACGGTCGAGTTGCTCGGGTCTGGTTCGGTCCGGACCTCCAAATGGAGAACTGGAACGAGATAACGAGTAGGGTGATCACTCTCGCCCGGCAATGGGCCGAGAAGAAACTGTCCCTAAAAGGTCGGGCGGAGGTGGCGAACACGTACATCGCGTCCGTCATCTACTACCGTGGTTGATGATGCGCAGACATGCGGCATCTCCAGCTCTATGTAAACGACGGTGAACAGGTGTGGTCGCCGTTTGTGAGGCACGCTTTCCCGCAGCTCGTCTCCATGACAGAACTGCAGTCGTGGATCAAAAATAGGCCGAGGAAGGGTGAATGGCACCGCGAGTGTCGCGTTGCTCTCAGGCAACTATGCTGTCCCGGGTCGACCTTGAGTGACTTCAGCACAACCAAAGCATTCTATAGGGGATTAGTGGAGGGAGGTACGACGACGATCTTGGGGCGAACCTGGGCGTCGACGAGGAATAGCTGACCCGCCTGTTTGAGACGACCTTCGGGCCGGGACCTATGGGCAACTTCAAGAGATCCCTGGCCTGGCAATGCTACCGAGAAGCGCTACCCGTTCGGGATAAGCTCTATAGGCATGGCTCGAGAAACACGGGGCCGACCTGCCCGAGATGCGGTCAAAGCGACGAAACCGTTCTGCACGCAATCGTGCAGTGTCCAACAATCTCCGACCTGTGGGCTTATGTCGAACGACTGCTGTCACGTGTGGGACATGTCAGTTTATCAGCCGAGTCTATCGTTAATATTGTCACGCCTCTTTTCTTCAAATGGGAAGGAGGAGCTATTTTTATCATACTTGTGGCTGTGGCGAAAGAATGTATCTGGTGGACGTGCCTGAAAGGATTAGAGACAAACACTTTCCTCTCTAGTCAATCTCTCACCAACTTCTTCAAGCATCACTTGAAAAGGAAAGTGAGAGTAGAGAGGCAAGTTTTGTCTAGCGAATGTTTAAAAAAAAGATGGGTCAATGTAGCAAGGATGGCACGTATGAATGACGAAGCCACCTTGACTATGATCCTATGAACCGTAAAAATTAATACAGAGAGTTGCTTAATTGTAAAAGAAAAAAAATATAACATGTGACTTCATTGACCGAGGCTACCGTAGTCTTTTCCGTTGGCTTTTCTTTCCACTTGTAAACCTCACCTGTCCTCCCCTTTACGTTTTATATTGACATTTCTGTGATAACGATCCCTATTGATCGATTTTTTCTTTTTCCTTTTATTTCTATCCCCCCTGTTTTTGCTTTTATTTGTTTTTTGCTTTCCTCTTTCTTTCCATTTACGATCCCTTTTGATCGAAAACCAACCCACGTTTTTTTTATCCCCCAAAAGAAAAGCTCTACCTTGTAATTAGTCCCGTCAGTGTGCAGCCCTGTGTGGCTAATAAAGAAGCATATCTATCTATCTATCTATCTATCTATCTATCTATCTATCTATCTATCTATCTATCTATCTATCTATCTATCTATCTATCTATCTATCTCTCTCTCTCTCTCTCTCTCTCTCTCTCTCTCTATCTATCTATCTATCTATCTATCTATCTATCTATCTATCTATCTATCTAAGGATTAGAGACAAACACTTTCCTCTCTGATCAATCTCTCGTCAACTTTTTCAAGTACCACTTGAAAAGGAGGATGAGAATAGAGAGGAAGGCTTTGTCGAACGAATGTTTTAATAAAAAGTGGGTAAAAGTGGCAAAAATGGTCAGTATGAAAGACGACACTATTTTAAGCATAAATCTGTAACCAAAAGAGACAACGAGAAGTAAGGCGACTTACTCATGTGTTCTTTTTCGAATTGTCTGAGGTGACCTTGGTCTTTTTTGTAGGTTTTTCTTTCCAAGACTACACCTAAACTGTGAACCTTATATATATATATTGCTTTTTTTATACACCACACAACCCACAGATCCCTATTGATCAAACGTTTTTTTTTTTTTGCCCCACCCATCCCACCTCGAAAAGAAAAAATTCTACATTGTATTTCGTCCATTTTTATTCTGTGTTTAGCCCTGTGTGGCTACAATAAAAAGTTATCTATCTATCTATCTATCTATCTATCTATCTATCTATCTATCTATCTATCTATCTATCTATCTATCTATCTATCTATCTATCTATCTATATATCTATCTATCTAAGGATTAGAGACAAACACTTTCCTCTCTGATCAATCTCTCATCAACTTCTTCAAGTATCACTTGAAAAGGAAAGTGAGAGTAGAGAGGCAAGTTTTGTCTAGCGAATGTTTAAAAAAAAGATGGGTGAATGTAGCAAGGATGGCACGCATGAACTCGGAAAAATTTAAAACAGTGAGTTACTTACTTGCGAATAAATGTGTTAACATGTGACATTATTGACCGAGGTTACCGTGGTCTTTTCCGTAGGCTTTTCTTTCCACGGATAAACCTTATCTGCTTCCCCCTTTACACTCTACATCATGACATTTCTGTGATACACGATCCCAATTGATCGTTTTTTTTTGTTTTTTTCTCTCTCTTTTTACGATCCCTTTTGATCGAAAACCTACCACCTTTTTATTTTTTATTTTTATTTTCTTTTTTTCTCCCCAAAAAGAAAAGCTCTACTTTGTAATTTGTCGCCTCTCTGTTCAGCCCTGTGTGGCTAATAAAGAAACATATCTATCTGCACACATATCTATAAAACAAATGACAAATGATAGAGTCGGAAAATGCAATACATGTGAAACTTTATTGTTCACAACGATCGTCATGGACTTTATCGGCGTATTACTTGGAAAATACCCAACACTTCAATATTAACCTATATATATATATATATATATATATAATATATATATATATATATATTTGTATATATTATTGATCATTTGTATTATTAATCTGAATCATGGTATTTAAATATTAAAGACACAAAGTTAGGGTTGCGTTCAGAGCATCCGTTTATACTGAATACTGACACTCCCGCATTTATCCATGCATATACGGACACGTCCAAACACTTCCATGGGCATATACATGAACTCATCAATATAGACATACGTATACATGTATATGAAATTGTATGTCCTCGCACGTCAGCATGCAGTCTCAGGATCCACTGTGAGTTTCAGAGTCAACGTTAGAAAGGTTCCAGGTGAGGTGTTTACATATAGAAAGAACACAAATGGGATAAGGTTCACTAGAACTGTTTCAGGCGCGGTTCTTTTTCTGGAGGAAGAAACCGATTACATCAGAAAAAAGAACCGTTTTCTGTAGGAGAATCAAAAATTTATAATTTAAATTTGTTTTGGAAAAAATACCAGAATGTGGAATGTGTGTTGACCCTCACAATTTAATGTGGCATTGCCTGTTGATTATTTTATGAGCCATACGCTCATGAGACATCTGGCTATACTTCAGTATGCTTTCAATGAAAGCATACTGAAGTATAGCCAGATGTCTCATGAGCGTATGGCTAGCATACTGAAGTATAGCCAGATGTCTCATGAGCGTATGGCTAGCATACTGAAGTATAGCCAGATGTCTCATGAGCGTATGGCTAGCATACTGAAGTATAGCCAGATGTCTCATGAGCGTATGGCTAGCATACTGAAGTATAGCCAGATGTCTCATGAGCGTATGGCTAGCATACTGAAGTATAGTCAGATGTCTCATGAGCGTATGGCTAGCATACTGAAGTATAGCCAGATGTCTCATGAGCGTATGGCTAGCATACTGAAGTATAGCCAGATGTCTCATGAGCGTATGGCTAGCATACTGAAGTATAGCCAGATGTCTCATGAGCGTATGGCTAGCATACTGAAGTATAGCCAGATGTCTCATGAGCGTATGGCTAGCATACTGAAGTATAGCCAGATGTCTCATGAGCGTATGGCTAGCATACTGAAGTATAGCCAGATGTCTCATGAGCGTATGGCTAGCATACTGAAGTATAGCCAGATGTCTCATGAGCGTATGGCTAGCATACTGAAGTATAGCCAGATGTCTCATGAGCGTATGGCTAGCATACTGAAGTATAGTCAGATGTCTCATGAGCGTATGGCTAGCATACTGAAGTATAGCCAGATGTCTCATGAGCGTATGGCTAGCATACTGAAGTATAGCCAGATGTCTCATGAGCGTATGGCTAGCATACTGAAGTATAGCCAGATGTCTCATGAGCGTATGGCTAGCATACTGAAGTATAGCCAGATGTCTCATGAGCGTATGGCTAGCATACTGAAGTATAGTCAGATGTCTCATGAGCGTATGGCTAGCATACTGAAGTATAGCCAGATGTCTCATGAGCGTATGGCTAGCATACTGAAGTATAGCCAGATGTCTCATGAGCGTATGGCTAGCATACTGAAGTATAGTCAGATGTCTCATGAGCGTATGGCTAGCATACTGAAGTATAGTCAGATGTCTCATGAGCGTATGGCTAGCATACTGAAGTATAGCCAGATGTCTCATGAGCGTATGGCTAGCATACTGAAGTATAGCCAGATGTCTCATGAGCGTATGGCTAGCATACTGAAGTATAGTCAGATGTCTCATGAGCGTATGGCTAGCATACTGAAGTATAGCCAGATGTCTCATGAGCGTATGGCTAGCATACTGAAGTATAGCCAGATGTCTCATGAGCGTATGGCTAGCATACTGAAGTATAGTCAGATGTCTCATGAGCGTATGGCTAGCATACTGAAGTATAGTCAGATGTCTCATGAGCGTATGGCTAGCATACTGAAGTATAGCCAGATGTCTCATGAGCGTATGGCTAGCATACTGAAGTATAGCCAGATGTCTCATGAGCGTATGGCTAGCATACTGAAGTATAGTCAGATGTCTCATGAGCGTATGGCTAGCATACTGAAGTATAGTCAGATGTCTCATGAGCTCATAAAATAATCAACAGGCAATGCCACATTAAATTGTTTCTTTAAATAGATAACAAGAGATAGAAGTTGAGAGGAAGACAGAGAGAATCGAATAGGGGGTGATATGAGAAACTGGGTTAGGGCATATCAGCATAGTAATAGTGAAGACAAAATTCCTGGCGCCCGCCCCCACCAAAAAAAAAATTTACTACTAAACAACGTAACATCAGAAGAGGAGGAACAACTTATATACACACATACAATTCACACGCGCACATACCTTCATGCACACACACACACACATATGTGTGCATATATATATATAACTTAGATATATTTCGACCAAAGATTGGTCCAGACCCTGCCTGACTCAATAGCACCACCTGACAGGATGACTTAAATTCTTTTAAAGTCAAGTGTAGTGGCATCATGGTCCATTCGAGTAGGGAGTTCTTGTTGAGTGAGTTGTATCCAGGTGGATCATCTGGTATTCGTTGAAGAAATTTATCCAGATTTCATTTAAAGAAGATCAGATCGTTTTCCTCTTTGATCTGTTTCGGAAGTGTTAAATAGGGCAGGGCCTGTCGAGGAAATTGTGTTGCAATGTATTTATGTGTTGCGATCCTGAATTGGGTAGGGGACGATTGGCCAGTGGTCCCAGTCTTGGATGAATTTTGAAGCTAATGCTGAGGTCGTTTGGACAATACTGATGGTATATTCTCCACATCTTGCAAATGAACTCACAGCGGCGCTGGAGAGAATAGAGTTTCAATGCTTTAAGGTGATCCCAATAATGAAGATCTGTCAAGCCCTTAATTCATTTAATGAATTTCCTCTGGGATGATTCAATTTTCGAATTTTTTTTTGTATGGGGAGATCCTAGGGAGAAAAGAGGAATGATAATACCTTGTTCTGGACCGGATGGTTCTTAGGATCCAGGAGCTCATCCTACGAGCTATATCGACCTTATTATTGATGTGGGTACTCCAGCTGAGATTGTAGTCAACAATTAGTCCTAGGTCTCTGATATTATTAGATGCTGTGAGTGTATGAAGAGAGTATGGCTGTTTCAGCACAGTCTTCCAAAATGTATCAGCTCAAATTTTCCCTCAATTAGTTGCATTTTGTTTTTGTTTGCCCATTGACTCACAGAATGTAGATCAGACGGGAGTTTGGTTCGGTCTTCTTTTCCATTGATAATCTTCTGGAGATTGGAGTCAGCGAATATTTTTCACTTTGCTGTGTTTTATGACGCTGGAAAGGTCGTGACTATAAATAGAAGCGGGCGCAAGACAGTCTCCTGAGGGACCCACTGGTGACTTTCGCTGAGCTTGAGTGGATTCCACTGATCACAACATGTGTTACGTCCCTAGGAAATACTCAATCCAGTACAGAAGTTTTCCACGGGAAACCAACAGAATAACTACTAGGCTGACAAAGAATAAGTCCTCGGGTTGATTTGCTCGACTAAAGGCGGTGCTCCATCATGGCTGCAGTCAAATGACTGAAACGAGTAACAGAGTTAAAAGAATATATATATGATTTCGGGGTGTGTATGTATGTATGTACATATACCCCGAAATATAGATACATAAATTTGTGCGTGCGTGTGTATATATATATATATATATATATATATATATATATATATATATATATATATATATATATACATATACACATAAGTGTGTGTGTACTAGTATGTACGCATCTTTACATTCCCATATACACATATGTGTCTGTGTATGCGCATTTGGAGTGTTGTACTCGTATACCTCTACTTTGTCAAATAGTAACAACCTAAAAGTAATAATAACAACAACAACAACAATACTAACAAGAACAACAATAATGATAATGATAAAAGAAAACCGAACACAAAGAATAAAGGTAGAGCAGTTTTCGCAACTTCCACTTTCTCACACCTTTTTTTTGTATTATTTCTGTTTCCTTATTTTATTCTATTCTTTCATTGGTATCTTCACATCACTTCTGTGATGTGGAAACAGCTTCAGTTTTGTGCATTGTTACCTGTTGAGAGTGTGTGGGGGGGGGAAGAAGTGTTGGAAAATGCGAGCGGGAAAGATGAAACACTCGCATACGCTCATGCACAAATGCAATTCCAGGTATATACGTATATAATGATATATATACTCATATATATATATATATAATAGAAATATTAAAATTACTAAGTCTCTCTCTCTCTCTCTCTCTCTCTCTCTCTATATATATATATATATATATATACACACACACATATGTATATGTATATGCATGTTTATATATTATGTCTATGTATATATATATATATATGTATGCACACGCGCACACACATACGTATATATTCATACATAGATATACCTATATAGATATGTATGTATCTATCTATATATATATTTATTTTTTCTCTCTCTCTCGCTCCCTCACACTCTCTCTACATATATATATATATATGATACGTATGTTTATATATATATATATATATGCATGGATGTGCATAGCATACGTGTACACACACACACACACACACGCACAAATATATACACACATATACACTCTTACAAAGAACAATGATACTGATGCAATAAAATATACAAAATATAAAGATAAAAACAAAATTTTACTAAAACTACTTAACTTACTTAAATTACGTCACAATATACCTTTTCTCTTCTATTTGTGATCCATACTGTACTTGTTATATATATATATATGCATACATACATATGTGTGCGTGAATGTGTATGTGTATATATATATATGTATATATGGATGTATATATGGATATATATATATATATATATATGTATGTGTGTGTGTGTGTGTGTGTGTGTGTGTGTGCGGATTGTGCTCATGTAAATATATGCACACACACACGCACACACGCACATTGACATTGCGTCAGCTATGCGAGAAGGAAAAAGTGGCGTCGAGCACGGCGATGATGATGATGATCACTTGGAGAATGGAGATGATACTGATGTTGAACTTTGTCTGAGAGAAACACGAAACGAGCAAATGATACTTTTGAGTGATGACTTGTGTACGAGTACTCACGCACTTATCGTACTGGATCGTGCACGCACTTAGCCACGGAAACATTACAGTATATTAATTATTTGTAGGATCTATTTGAATCAAGGTATTTTAATATTAAGGATACTAAATAAGGGTCGAGAACCGCACATCCGTGTATATACAGTACACTGACACTCCTGCATATATTCATGTCCAATGCTAACATATATATGTTTATGAACAAATCAATATATACATACATATAGATATACATGTACATGAAATTATATACCCATGCACACCGGCATCCAGTTTAACGATCCACTGTGAGATCTATATCCAACACAGAGAAGGTTCTAGATGAGATGTTTACGTAGAGAATGAACACAAATAGGGTAAGATTCATTACAGCTATTTCAGATGCGTTTTTTATTGGTGAATAATTCAATAACATCATGAAAAAATTATAATAAAACGTGAATTAAAAATTTTAAATTTAAAATTTGTTTCAGAAAAAAATACCAAGATGTGGAATGTATGATGAACCTTTCAACATAAAAGAGAGTGAATGCATATCGAAGTATAGCCAGATGTCATATGCATATGGATCATAAAATACTACACTAAATTATTTCTTTAAATAGATAGCAAAAGATAAGCTTAAGAGGAAGACAAAGAGAATGGAAAAAGAGGATGTGACAGACTAGGTTAGGGTATTTCAACGCCCTGTAGTGGAGACAAAATTTCTATCGCCGAAAAGAAAATGTTACTACTAAGCTACGGACCACCAGACAGAAACATTTATAATAAATACTTAACCCGAAGAGGCTTTGGAATCTAAGATTCCGGAATATCGATGTCATATTTGTATATGATTTGTAATTATTTAATTATTATATCCATGCCCAGTGTGATTTGAACTCTGAATGCAGAGGAGACCGACAGAGAAATTAACTGTTGTAAAACATCTAATCTATCAATTTATTAGTTTTACACGAACGAGTTCAAATGTACTCTAATGTTAAGACCTATATCTAATTCCTGAAAATAATCCCGGAAAAACCAAACCAAATATATGAATTATTGATACGGCTGCAGGAGTTAACGATAAAAAAATATGGGAAGACATCCATGGAAAGCTAATTACGACTAACTGAGATGAGAACGAACCGATGAGAGATCAACAATGATGAGGTCAAACAAGTTGCTAAAAACAGAAGTTAAATCTGAATTTGGACTAATTCGGAGCTAAAATGCAAACAACATTATCTGAATAAAACAATAACTAAAGGCGACGAGAGAGAGAGAGAAGAGAGAGAGAGAGAGAGATAGAGAGAGAGAGAGAGAGAGAGAGAGAGAGAGAGAGAGAGAGAAATAAAGAAGAGAAGAAATATTTGAAGAAGAGGGCAGAGGAAATTAAAGAGACAAGAAATAGAGATGAAAATAAGGTATAATAAGGAACAGAAGAGATGAGTAGATCGTAGAAGTGAACAGAAGATTACAAGAAAGAATAAAGAAGGGGAAAAGGGGAAGAGGAAGAGTAAAGAGTAGGAAAACTAAAAGATTGTGGTAGTTGCGATTGTTGCTGTTTCGCTGGGGAAATTGCAGAGGTTGAAAATAAGAAGTGAGCAAGATAATTGAGGAAAATAGAAGTTATTTAGGAAAATGTTCTCAATACACAAAAGATTTCCATGTTTTTCGTTTGTATTTTCTTTTTCGTTACATTCTCCCGAAGGAAGAACTTGGCCGCCATTACTTTTGATGGTGGTGATGGTGGAGAATCATTTTTCACTATAATCATTGCAACCATGTTGAAAACAATTTCTACCTTTATGTCAGAAGCGAGTAACATATAATATATGTCTTCCCATTTAGGGGAAGACGTAATAATGAAAGTACAATTGTGGCAATATAAATACAACAAATGTAAAAGTGGTTAAGGAAAACAACACTACCAACGACAGAATTAAATTCCATACCAAATAAAACAAAAACTGCTTCAATAGGCGCAGGAGTGGCTGTGTGGTAAGTAGCTTGTTTACAAACCACATGGTTCTGGGTTCAGTCCCACTGCGTGGCACCTTGGGCAAGTGTCTTCTACTATAGCCTCGGGCACACCAAAGCCTTGTGAGTGGATTTGGTAGACGGAAACTGAAAGAAGCCCGTTGTATATATGTATTTATATATATATATGTATGTGTGTGTGTGTGTTTGTGTGTGTGTGTGTTTGTGTGTCTGTGTTTGTCCCCCTAGCATTGCTTGACAACCGATGCTGGTGTGTTTATGTCCCCGTCACTTAGCGGTTCGGCAAAAGAGACCGATAGAATAAGTGCTGGGCTTACAAAGAATAAGTCCCAGGGTCGAGTTGCTCGATTAAAGGCGGTGCTCCAGCATGGCCGCAGTCAAATGACTGAAACAAGTAAAAGAGTAAGAGAGAGAGAGAGAGAGAGAGAGAGAGAGTAATACATTGAGTGATAAAGCATAACAACGACAACAATAATAATGACAATGCAAATGATAATGACTTTCAACAGATATATTTCAACGGTTATATATTTACGGGAAGGGTATAGTCATTTATATCGATTCCCCTGTAATTTACTGGTACTTAATTTTATTATTGTCGAAGCTTGAATGGCAAAGTTAACCTCAGCAGGATTTGAACTCAGAAATTAAAGAGCCAGAATGTATTTATTCCTGACGCTGTAACAACTCTGCTACTTCACCATCCTAAACAGCAATAATAATAAATACCCCTTTCTACTATAGGTGCAAAGTCTGAAATGTTGGATGGTAGGGGGCTGGTCGATTTCATCGACCTCAGTGCTCGACTGGCCTTTATTTCATCGGTCAGCAGAAGAAGGAACAGCAAAATCGGCCCTGGCGAGATTTGAACCTAGAAAGTGAAGAGCAACAAGAAATACCGCAGGTATTTTTTCGGGCCCTGTAACAATTTTGTCATTCCATCACACTAGACAGCAATAATCCTTTCTACTATATGCAGAAGGGCTGAGATTTGGGGGAGGGGCATAGTCGGTTACATCGACCCCAGTACTCAACTGGTATTTAATTTGTCGACCCCGAAAGGATGAAAGGCAAAAGTCGACCTTAGCGGAATTTGAACTCAGAACATAGCAGCAGTCGAAATACCGCTAAGCATTTCGCCAGGCGTGCTAACCTATCTATCTACATATATATACGTTTATGTATTTGTTTTGCAAGTTTCCTGATGTGAAATCGTATGTTGAAATAGATATTGCTATATTTTGGGATGGTTATATTTTTGTCTTTTTTTTTGCCAAATAAACACAGGCACTTCTATATTCGTTCTTCACTTCAGCTCAATTATTGCTCGTTTTTTATAGAATAGACTAAACAGAACAGGAGGAGATATTTCGGACGGAGAGTCGCTGAAGAGGAGGCAGAATGTGTGACGAGAGGTTTCAGACAAGGGACACTAAAATAAGAACAGAAATAAAACTGAAGGGAAGAACGAATTCATAGAGCATGTGTTTATTTGGCTAAACAAAAACAGTATGACAATCCCGAAATATAGAATATAATAACATACATTCATACATAATGCATACACATGTACATGTGTGTGTGTGTGTGTGTGTGTGTGTGTGTGTGCGTGTGTGTGCGTGTGTGTGTGCGTGTATATGTAAATGGGGATTTTTCACGCTTGGAACACCTTTGATCATAGTTCTTGTCGATAAAGGTTGAGCACCTGCAATAACGATTACAATAATCATATTTTCATAACTGGCCATTAATACAAAAGCAGACGCAGTGGAATTCATTTTGAAGCACTAACCATTCTCTTTGAGCAAAATATAAAAACAAACAGCGTTTCTAGGAAATACAGGAAACGGAAGTCAAACTCTTTAGTAATTGTGTCTACACTTTCAGCTTAACGAACAATTTCTCTCAGTTATCCAATAACAGTTATCTTCATCTGTCTCTTTCCCTCTCTTTCTCTCTCCCTTCTTGCCATAACTCGCTCTCCACGTCTCGGCTACTTTCTCCTTGGTCACCGCCTCGGCCTCCTCCTCGGCCTCCTCCTCGGCCTCCTCCTCGGCCTCCTCCCCCTCCTCCTCCCCTCCTCCTCCTCCATCTCTTCCTCATTCTGTTTCAACCTCCTCCGCCTCCGCTTCTACTTTCTCTTCTGCCTCCTCCATCCCCTCCACTTCCGCCGCATCTTCCTCCTTCAACTCCTCCCTTTCCGTCTCTTTCTCTGTTATAGAAATGGGTTGCAAACTTTGGTTCTGAAAATTAAGATACTAGGTGGACAATGTTCTATGTAGGTTAGGGTAGTGGTGGTGGTGGTGGGGAAATGATGGCATTGGTGGTCGTCACGGCGACGGTGCTGACAGTAGTAGTAGTAGTGGTGGTCGTTGTGGTGAAGGGATTAATGGTGGCATGATCGTGTGTTAAGATTGGCAGGAGCTGGCAGAAACGTTAGCACGCCGGGCGAAATGCTGAGCGGTATTTCGTCTGTCGCTACGTTCTGAGTTCAAATTCCGCCGAGGTCGACTTTGCCTTTCATCCATTCGGAGTCGATTAAATAAGTACCAGTTACGCACTGGGGTCGATATAATCGACTTAATACCTATGCCTGTCCTTGTTTGTCCCTTCTGTGTTTAGCCCCTTGTGGGTAATAAAGAAATAGGTATTTCGTCTGTCGCTACGTTCTGAGTTCAAAATCTGCCGAAGTCGACTTTGCCTTTCATTCTTTCGGGGTCGATAAATTAAGTACCAGTTGCGTACCGGGTCAATCTAATCGACTGCCCCTTCCTCCAGAACTTCGTGCTTTGTGCCTAGAGTAGAATAAAAAAAGAAAAAAAAGATTGGCAGTGGTGGTAGTGGTGGTAGTGGTGGTGGTAGTAATGCAGGCGATAGGGGTGGTTGTAAGAATGGTTGTAAAAGTTGTGGTGGCCATATTAGTGATTGTGTCAGTTGTGGACGTGGTGGTCATAGTGTTGGTGATAGCGATAGCGTTTCGAATCTCGATCGACACCAGCACCACCACCACCACCATCATCATCGTCGTCATCGTCATCATCATTATCATCATCATTGGCATCATCGTCGTCGTCATCGTTGTCATTATCATTCATGCATTCATACATAATGGTGACCGTTGTGGTTAATCCGATATTCGGACGCCTATATTACTGCTTATATGAAGACACCATACCCAATACCGGATTTGGTAAGATTGTATGCGAATATTTGTACGTAAGTGTTTTAAAGATTACATGTATTACAGCATGTCTATATAAACGTTACATATGTTTTAACATAGTCATACAAACATAACACTCAAATGTTACAAACATAAAGAAGTAAGCCAAGTAACGTTTCAAAACAACTCACGAAACAAAAGAAAAAAGAAAGAAAGAAAGAAAAGAAGAAAGAAAAGGACACTCATTATGTACGTCTAAATACAATTGTAGAATTTAAAACAACCTCAAGGGAAAGATTACCCAAGCTGTGAACAACTTCAAATTCCATTCTGACAAAACATTATGGAAACATTTAAAGGAGTTCATTGTCTACTTTGAAAAAATAATACAAATATCATGGCTGAACGTATGAGTTTTCTTTGACCACATTGGGACTACAATTACTTTAAAAATGGAGTACGATCTTGTCAAAGATTTATTGGAAGCACATATAGAGTCTATCTCCAAAATTTTGCTTTTATGCAAAGGCTAAAATATTTGTGGAACACCAAACACCTAGAATTAGATTTTCCTTCCAAAGATTTAAATGGACAAGCAGAACGTATCATTATATGTGAATTGATACTGCTAACGGAAATGTCTGATCCAAAGCAGGGTGGTACTATAAAGCCAACCATTAAAGATAATCACTTCACTTCCACTGATAAATAGACAGAATGGCCAGGGAAATCTTGTTTAAAAACAACACATCAAAAATTTAACTGAAATCCTTATCTATAATGTACTAACAGAAGAACATCAAAAGCTTGTGGACGCCTTATCTAGGTTGATATGCTTCGACAAGTCTACAACCTTAATTTGAATGACAAACCGTACAACACCAGTATAAATAAAGAACCCAGTAACTTAGAATTAAAGGCAGTAAATGAAATAACAAACAAATATCTAAAGACCACACAATCTAGAAGTGTATGAAAACAACCTACGAAATCATAAACCTTTTGATAGATGTCTCAGCTATTACATCACTAGTGTATCACAGAGCTGAAGTCACGCATTCGAGATAACAAGTAGAAAGCCTTAAAAAACATGGGCATGTAATTTAAAAACTAAAATTTGACTCCAGAGAAACAGTGCCTCACAGATCGTTTTGGTTATGAAATGTAACACAGTGAACAACTTTACACATCAAGATCTCAGAAAAGAAAAGAAAAAGGTGGAGAGGCGATTTGGTGATAGAGGATTCAAAAACCTAAACCCCAAACTGCACTATCTGAAACAATAACTCATAGCTACAACTGAAAAACTAAAATATAAATCTGCAGCATATAAACAGTAAATGCCCAATAAATTATCTGCCGGAGATCCCAAGTCAGTGCTTCGCAGCTGCAATGAAGAAAGCTGAATCCCTGTAAAAGGTACCTCAGCACATGATCAGCTTTAGGGCTTCTGGAGATTTGTAAGGGAAAAACTGATAAATTCAACAAACAAGCTGTATGGCTAAAGAAACTGGAGCAGGGCTACTGCCAGCATGCCCAGCAAAATTAATATGATAATAGACAGCGAAATACTGGAAGCAATCCTACAAAAAATGTCAAACAGGAAATCCCCGAGTTCAGACCTCGTACCAGTTTATTGATTGAAGAATTGCACCTTCTATCGGTGGGATCTCACGAGGTTGTATGGAGAAAGTATCAAGCGCATACAACAATTGCCCAAATAGTTATCAACTGCAACTACTCTCCTCATACCTCAAAATAACCAAACCACCCTTGCTAAAAATTAACGCCCAATAGTCGGCCAGAACATCATGTACAAATCATACACCAAGTTCCTCAATCTATCCTTGCATGATCCTTATGCTACCAACATTATAGCACCTGAATAAACTGGAGGAAAGATGTGAGGCTGTATACAACAGCTACTGTTATACCTGCTCAAGAAACATAATGGCCATAGAAATGGATCCAAAATTATCTCCCATCTTTCCTTTATCAACTACCTGAATCTGTATAGGCCAACTATCAACCATATGAAAAAGCAATTGGACTTCATTACACAATTTTTTAAAGACATTGGAATGAAATTTGGTGCATTTTGGGCAATGAAACGTAGAAAAGTTGTGCCCTCTTCTGAAAACCTAAAAATGAATGGCTTGAAAAAACAACCTCTACAGTCAGATGACAATTACAGGCATCTCGGACAGGATGAGTATGTCAAATATGGTGGATGGACTTATAAATAAAGGACCAGGAATGAATACCCCTGGTGAGTAAAGAGAAATTGGTCATCAGAACGCTCAGCTTGCAACAAGAATATCGTCTACAACACCTTTGCAGTGCCTGTCCTCAAGCTTCGTTTGGAATTTTGAACTGGACACTACAAAAGATGAATGAGATAGATGTTCGTACACACAAGTTGCTCAGTATTCCAGGAGACTTTAACATAAATGGAGATGTAGTCAGGCTCTACTTCTCACACCAGGGATGGTGGCCGTGGACTCAATCCCGTAATTATAACATGTGAAGCGTATATTGTGACACTGAAAGAAACATGTGTAGCAAAGGAGAGAGACTAGTAACTGTCTTGCCCAAGTCTGGGACATTGAAATCGACAACATAATTAGGATAGCTAATGAACACGAGGAGAGGCATGAAATAAGAACTGATATAGATCTCACCCCAAAGAGCGTTGGTAAAACATTTATCAGAACAACAGAATAAAAAATGGACCATTTCACCAAGAAGATAATACTTGGGTACTTGGCGCATAAAACACAAACCATAGAAGGGATTGGTCATGTCAAAAGCTTAGTTTGGAGTACCGACAAGTATATGACATCACAGTTTGAAAGCTACCTCCATGCAGCCCAAGAACAGGAAATCCCAATAAAGTACCGACAGCATAAGAGGCGGAAAACATTGATAAGCAACAAACGCTGAGCGTGCAAGTCCCAAACTGAAGACATCAACCACAGTATTGCTAATTGCGAGAGAATGTCTTCCAGATATTATCTTGCCACGTGACACGAGGCAGTCGCTAGAATAGCCTGGAATAGGAAAACAAAGAAAGAAAAAGAAAACATCTACAGTATTCAAGATACACTTTCAGCATCATGCTTATTATCATTGGAGCAATAGGATACGCACCAACCCGTCTGGAGCAAAGTGTGGTGGAACTTGAGTTCTTGGGGAGAGAACCTAAATACTTTAGTCAACAAATGACCACAATATCTGGGAAGATAAAAATCTGAAAGATTTGGAGGATGATAAATAAAGCAAGATTTTTTCCTACACAACCTTGCTACCAAACAGATGATCGGCCAAAATTTATTTCAAAGTAGAGAAAGAGAACGCACACACACACACACACAAACATATACGCGCGCACACATATATACATATGAGCCAATGTCATGAATTTCGATAATTTATGAATACATAGTTCATTGCACTCTCCGCATAATTCAGAAAAAGTAAGCAACGACCTAACAAAACCTGCTTGAGGAAAAGAGAGATAATTTCTAGAAACTTAGAATTATTTCCCGAGTGAATTTAAATTCTTAGGGAAATGAGAGTCTGATCTTTCTGTGCTTTCTTTGCAATCGAAGGAAAAGCATAGACACATGTTTCGGTTTATTTTACCTCCTCAGTTTAAGGAAATCTAATTGAAACCTGAAAATTATTGCGATAGATTTCTACATGCAGCAAAATAATTTCGTATAATTTTGGTTAGAATACTCCGTTTCTTTTTCGTGTTTAATTTTAAATTTTAGACATAAACGTAGAAAACTATTGTTCAAATTGTGTTATTAATCACACTTATGCATAATAACAAATTGATAACACACGTGTGTAAGAAATTATGAATAGCACTTTGCATGACGCTCGAAATTGTTCCAAAACCTTGAATTAAATTTTGTAAGAGTCTTTGTCGCACCTGGATACACTTTGCGAAACTATTGGTTTAATCTATATTCAAATTTCTGTGTTTAATTACAATTGCGGATGAAACTCCAAGGACTCAGGTTTTGGTTTTTAAAAAATCATTTAAATTGTATTCTTTTTTTCCTGCTTTAGGCATTGGACTGCGACCATGCTGGAGTATTGACTTATAGGGTTAGTGGAACAAATCGATAGCTTCACCCAGATGTGAGAAGGGCAGCAGCTGAACAGCAATCTTTTTTGTGCATGGCACAAAAAATTGTTCAGCAGCTGACCTGGCTACAAGCACAAAGCTGGAACTACCACCACATAAGGCCACCACCAACAGATGTAGGATGGCCACCACAGACACCAACACCAACACACACACCACAAAAATATTTCTACTGAACGTAGGAGGGCTGCTGCGCGGAAACTTTAAAAGGAAAATCTCATTCTTGAGAGACCTTGCGACATGCAATCAAGCTATATGCATGGCACTCACAGAAACGCATCTTGGACCCGATATAGGTGATGCAGAAATACACATGCCGCAATATGCAGTCATACGCTCAGATAGAAAAGGGAGGAGCCATGGTGGAGTTGCAATGTACATCCGAGATGACCTCACGCCCCAGGTCCTGTTGTCATATTCAAACTCAGTGTGTGAAACTCAAATTGTACACATAAGACAACTGAATATCGTCATATGCACTACATATCGCCCACCAGATGCTCCAAATCACTCAGGCATGTTTGAAGACTGCCTAACAAAAATAGAAGTCCTCACCAACCTTGAACAACACAACAGTGTATTCTTCATGGGTGACTTTAACAATGTGGAATGACCTGGGGGGCAGATGCTCTCAGGGATGACACACCATCAGCAGGCACAGGCAGAGTCCCTGCTCCATCTCACAAATGCCTCTTTCATGGAGCAAATAGTTCTGCAACCAACAAGGGCAGATAATATACTGGATCTCTGCTTCACAAACAATATGGATATTATCCATAATGTTAATGTGATGCCGACAATGATCTCGGATCACAACATAATAGAGCTGTCTATGTATGGACCAGAAGCCCCCGTAGATACACAGCCTATACGAAGCATCCACCATCTCTCCAACTTAAACTTTCATAAAGCAAACTGGAAGTTGATTGAGAAAGAGATCCTCAAACAGGATTGGTCTAAATGTCTCTCCACACCGGACATTAACATGAAACACAAACACTTCATGTCCATAATACAAGCCATATGTGACAAATATGTCCCAGTGTGCAGGGCCAGCACACACAAAAACAGGATCCCTAGAGAAAGGAAGATTCTTATGAGACGACGGACAAGGATTGCGAACCACCTGAGCAAGCACACCAAAAGTGGTGAGAAGTCTCGGCTCGAGAGAATGCTAATGGAAATTGAGAAAAGTCTGCATCAGTCCTATGAAAAGGAGAGAACAGATGAAGAAGCTTGGGTTATATAAAATATAAAATCAAACCCTAAAGCTTTCTTTAAGTTTGCCAAAGAGACAGCCACAGTGCACCAGAGAATAGGACCTTTCTTCCAAAAAGATGACTCTCTCACAGGAAATCCCACGAGGATAAGTGAAATACTGAACGAACAATTCCAAAGTGTGTTCACTACACCTCTAGGACACAGGCAAGTAAACAACCCAGAAGAATTCTTTGCCACTTTACCTGCGGCCAAAGTGGCAAAAATTGAGTACATCAACATTGAAGATGATGATATTACACTAGCCATAGATGAGATTGACACAAACTCAGCTGCTGGACCTGATGGATTTCCAGCGATCCTTCTCAAATCGTGCAAACGAGCCCTTGCAAAACCGCTACAGCTTCTTTTTCAGAGCTTTCTTGCAAGTAGTAAGCTCCCAGTCAAATTGAAAGAGGGAGTAATATGCCCTATCCATAAGGGAGGTAGCAGAGCAGATGCTAAAAATTATAGGCCTATCTCTCTGACCTCACACATCAGCAAAGTCATGGAACGAATTGTCCGCAAGAAACTAATCATGTTCCTTGAAGAAAATGACTTGCTGTCTGACACCCAGCATGGATTTCGACCAGGTAGAAGCTGCCTAACACAGCTCCTGCAACACTATGACTGGGTGTTGAAACAGCTACTAAATGGCTCAAATGAGGATGTAATATATCTCGACTTTGCAAAAG
>NC_043021.1:27102774-27115274 GCF_006345805.1 Octopus sinensis
AGTCGTGTGACGCCAAGGGAGTTAATAACTTGAATGGAGAAAGATATATGCAGAAAGAAAGAGAGGAGACGATGAGAGAAACAGAAATCGTGGAATCGGTGAAAAAATAGAAAGAGAAATCACGAGAGAAAGAGAGAAAGAGTGAGAGAGAGAGATGGAAAGAGATAGAGAGAGAGAGAGAGGGCTTATTTTATTTTGCATTTGTGTGTTCAAATTGCAGGTATAATCGACATGTTTAACATAATGAAACGTCGTGAAAATCTATAAATTTATGCATTAAAAGATATATCGATAGATAGTTAAATTAAAGTGAAATAGCCTTAGCAAATATCTGTGGATGCTACACTTATCTTCCACGTATTCTAGACTGAAACGCTGTGCCCATGCTGGGGCACCACCATTATTCACTTTCTATTGTTATTAGGTTTAAGTGCTTATCGGTATTGAGAGTAGACTAATGTATACATCAACATAAGGGAAAGTAGATATAACAGCTAATTAATTAGTTAGTTGGTTCGCTAGCTAGAGAGAGGTTGATAGATAAGCAGATTGACTGATAAACAACTAGCTACCTAGAGAGATAGATAAATGATATTATATTCAGTTCATACAGTTTGTAAAGCATTTTCTGTATTACATACAATACCTTTAAATCGGTTCAAGTTTTGTATTTCTATATATATCTGTACGTCACATACACTTCGTATAGCCTCGTCTATAATATATTTGTATATAATTCAGTAAGCTCAATATATACTAAGTTTATTTTCCGAATTCATTAAACTTTAGAACACTTCATATCTATCAAACATTAAAAGCAGGAAAATAATCAATAACTTCCAAGTTCTTTTCAGTTATATTTTAAAGCACAGTTTTGATTAAATGGTAGGATTTCAAAAGAATTTTCTTAATATTCCTTACTTGTCTTTTATCTTTTAAATTTTTACTTGTTTCAGTCATTTGACGGTGGCCATGCTGGGGCACTGTCTTGATGAATTTTAGTCGAACGAATCGACCCCGGTACTTATTATTTTTAAGCCTGATACTTATTCTCTAGGCCTCTGTTGTTGAACTGCTAAGTTACGGACTCGTAAACACACCAACACCGGTTGTCAGACAGTGGGTGGGGGACAAACACAAACACAGGCACACATGCACATACATACATACGAAAAGCTTCTTTCAGTTTCCGGCTACCAAATCCACTTACAAGACCTTTGTCGTCCCAAGGCTATTTGCCAAAGGTGCCACGTATTGGCACTGAACCTGGAACCATATTGCTTGGAAGCAACCTTTTTTCCTCGCAGCCATGCCAGCGTCTATGCTTAATACATTAACCCTATTTTTCCATATACGATGACTTATGCCATGGAACTTGCACGGATCCCGTTACTCCGTATAAAGACAAAACTTGTTACATCCTATTGTGCAGCTGTTTTTATTGTTGTTGCTTTTGTTGATGTTGTTGTTGCTGTTGTTGTTGTTGTATTTAGATTCAGGTGAAACTTGAACAAGGCAAATCTAGTGAAAAGATGATCATAAGACAATCGGCTCATGACCAATCTAGTCATGGCCGTCTCATCTTTATTTTCTTCAGATAAATTTATCTAAGGTTTTTCGTATTTAGTCTGCAAAATTCTTGATGTGAACTTGTGTGCTGAAACACATTTTGTTGTATCTCGGGAGGGTCGTTATGTCAATAATAAACACACGCACTGATTTTATTTCATTTATTCCATTATTTGCTAATTGGTTAACTATTTATCAGAGTAACTAATCGATTGCTTGATTAATCATTCAATTAATCATTCGATAAGTCATGTCTGTCAAAGTCCTTTCATTGCCATTCGCAACAAACCTGAAGGTTAGCTGGAACAGAGAGGGCATGCCATTGATGACGTCACGAATGGCGACGAAAGGATTTTGACAGGCATGACTGATTGAATGATTAACTAAATGATTAAACAAACAATTGATTAGTTAATTGGTTTAAATAGTTAACCAATTAAAAATAATCCAAAAGTGAAATGAAACCAGTGTGTGTGTGTTATTATTGGGATAATGACCTTTCCGAGACACAATATTACTTCCAATTTTTAAGACGGTTGGCTGTGATTTGAGGCAAAGTTTACTACCTGAGGAATTTTATACGTTCCGGAAGACTTGGATTCCTGAAAATGTGGACGTAACATGGAGTTCTTTAACCTGAAAACCTGAAAATCTTGACGTAACTTTTACCATTAGCTTTCATATTATCATGTTACAGGAAGTCAATAAGCACCGAAAATAATAGCAAAAAATACCTTTTACATTACGCAACATCACGTTACAAGACTTTCACAAACGCAAAGTTTCCGTAGCGCGGGGATGTCTGTATTTCTATTAAGTCAAGCAACCCCCTAGAGGCGTTTTCTCTGGCTCGTAGATTTCGGTATCATTCGTGTTCTTCTGAGGATGATTTGACATCTTCAGTTCTCAAATCCTCCTTTTTCTCCTGGTAAATGACGCCATACTGTCGAAAGTTGGAAGTTAAGCATAGCAGAAGAGAGCTAGAGAAACACAAGTTAGTTTCATAGTGCTTCCGCTGCTTATTGCTGTAAACTATATCACCTTGTGGTACATAGTCACAGCTAAGTAGTCTACGCTAAGTATCTTGTCTCTCTTATATGAAAACATAGCAGCGCTACTTGAGCCTTTCAGTCAGTGGTAGTCTAGTGATTCAATTAATTCTAGCTACCTTCGGATAGCTTCGGCTATCTTCGGTCTTCGTTGGTTCTCTTCATATATCTTTCATCTCCCATGACTAGAAATATTTCACTAAATCTTATTTATGTCCAAGAATGATTTATTTATTAGTTGTTTTCACAGAATTCCTTTATAACGATTTCAAATTGCGATGTTAAATATTTCATTATGAATACATACATTATTGAAATGTCATTCTGTCCGAATAGGACCCTTGGGTGAAAAGGAAATTGGTTCAATAGTGAATTGAGCGTTTTAAACAGTTTGATTTTATGGGGCAACGTAACGAGGCAGGAGACATATTATTGCATTTTATCGCAAAAGATTATGGTATACAAAACCAGATCTAATGGAATCGAAATGCATTAACTGTACATATTTAATAGCCTCGCATATAAGATGATTCACAAATCCACAGAATAAAAGCGATTTTCATTTTTATGATGTTATCACAACTCATTATTGTCGGAAGTATCGGAGGTGGTGTAAGTGATCAGATTTAATTAGATACAGTTTATGGGACATCGTATACAGGGATGCTGGTTTCTTTTCCTCGAGTGGTCACAGGATATTTCAAAAAGGAAAAAAAAAGAACGAACAAGATGTGCCGTTTATGGGTTTTTTTCCGGGAGAATATCAAGAGCAGAGACATGGTTGTGTGGTCAAGGGGATCGTTTTGCAATTACATGGTTCCGATTTCGATTCCATTCTGCATCTCCTTAAACGCAGACCTTCGACCATGCGTTCGAGTCAATCCCAATCGTGGGAGTGAAATTGGGTAGAAGGAAAACTGTGCTGCCGCCCTTTAGATGAATTAGTCCTGTCCTGGAGTAGTAGAATTAATTCTTCATCCAGTTCACTGTTAACTCTAACTGGCCATTAAGTGTCTTTAGTAGAGTCTACCCTGTTAAAAGCATTCGGATCGCACCTTCATTCCAAAGATAACTCCAAGACTTGTGTTTCATTAGTTTGCTGCGTGAAATTTAACTTCAGATTCTGGACAGTAAGGCGTCCCAAGGCGAACTCAGCGTGAATGGAAACCACATGTAGAACAAAAGTACAAAAGCTCACTGGATCTCGATTTTCAGTACTCTAATTCGGCGAGCAGGCAAAATCGCTTATATGCCGGGTGAAATGCTTAGCGGTATTTCGTCTGTCTCTTTCGTTTCTTACGCGTCGCACATGTGTACGTGGTGAAAATTGCTATTTCTTGGTGTTAATATTGTTGATAACTGCTGTTTCTAATAACTGTTGTTTCTTGTTAAATTGTTGAATTACTTAACTGTTGGAGTTTTCATTTGAAAACACTAAGTGCTTGTAGTAGCACGCGTTGTTCATTCCCCCGTTGGGGGGAAGAATGTCGTCTAGCAAGGAGCCTACCGTTAGAACAGAAATGTTTGTTTCTCCTGTTGAGAGGAAGAATTACATGTTGTCTAGCGAAGAGCCAACTACGAACAATAATGGTTTCCCCCGTTGCAAAAAGGAATGACAAAATGTATGATTTATTTGGAGATGTGTCTGAAAGCTCGTCAAAACTTTCACTAGAAGAATTCCCGAGTTTGCCAAAAAACAAAAGTATTGTGTCCAAAAGAATAATTGATGCACCTAGCATCCAAACCGAACAACCAAAAAATGGAAAAAAAGTTTTGCGTTGGCAGCTGGGGGTGGAACCCGGCTGCTTTCGACGAATAAGTGTGATTTCATGAAATACAGTGAAATGATGCGAATAAATGACAACGTGGTAAAAATTCAACAACCAGAGAAATTACTACTAAAAGAAAAACAGTAAACAATAATTTTCAAAACTTACTGTTTGCAAAAAATAAAAATTGTCTGTCCTTGTTTGTCCCTTCTGTGTTTAGCCCCTTGTGGGTAGTAAAGAAATAGGTATTTCGTCCGTCTTTACGTTCTGAGTTCAAATTCTGCCGAGGTCTACTTTGCCTTTCATCCTTTCAGGGTCGCTGAAATAAATACCATTCGTGCACTGGGGTAGATTTCATCAACTTCACTTCTCCTAGGTATGAATATTAAAAAAAGTATCCCTCTGCCATATCATGTCGAGCCAGTGTGGAAAAGAAGGCTCCTCAAACCAGCGTGATCTCAAGCCGTTTTCTGGTGGAGAGAACATACTGAGGCCCTCGAACTGCGGTGGACTGAACATGGGAAATCTAATCCATGGCATCCTTTGCTAGGAGAAATATATTTCCCCCTTATCATCACCATATTGAGACACTGCTTTTCATCCCTTGATTAAACCAATAAAATAATAGCACCGAAGTAAAATATTTTAATTCGAAAAAGAAACCAACGAATGTTCTCGACTAGAGGCAAGGTTTAATCTCCATTATTCTTTTCATTAAAAATATTGGAGTTATTTGAAGGCCATACAACTAAATAGAATCACTAGAATTAGAGCAAAAACAATAATAATAATAAATGACCATTTTTCTCCTTTTTGTAAAGGGACAACAGTGGCAGGGACAACAGTGCGTCGGATAATGTTTGTTTCGGCTTTCTGTTCTCGTTTCAAATTCCACTGATGCCAACGTTGTTTTATATCTTTCTGGGTCGATAAATAAAACACCAGTCAAGAACTTGGATCAGTTTTTAAAATATTTCCCCTTCTTCTCGTATTTCTGAATCAGTTACTTTGTGCTGAAAATGTCAAGAAGCAACACATTTGACTCCTTTGTCTAGAAATGTGGAATATTTATCAGCGACAGAGGCAGTATTAATACTGGGAGGTGATATTTATCCCCACTTAAGCGAGGATGTTCTGTTAGAATAAAACATTCTGTGGTAGTTACCACGAGAGAAATTCTCATATTGGCTTTTTGGTGTAAAATAAACTCTTGTTCATAATGCTATAAACAAGCGTGAATTTGCACCATAAGCCAATATGAGAGTTTCTCTTAAGGTAACTACCGCAGTATAGTTTGTTCTAACTGAAAATCCATTACCTCTCAGAAACAAGGCAAAAAGTGATTGAAATGGAAAATGTCAAAGGACAACCGATGTGAAACACAGCAAAAAGCGGGAAGAGGTCTTTATATCTTGAACTATATTATCTAACGTGGTATTTTCTTTTACTAAATCTGGAAACTGTTATTTCCAAAGCGTCAGTCTACCGAGGGAAGGTTCGCTGATGTCATGGAAGTGTATAATTGTGTGTGTGTGTGTGTTCGAGCATGTGTTTGCGAGTGCGTATGTGTTTTTTTTTACTACCCACAAGGATTAAGTCGATTATATCGACCCCAGTGCGTAACTGGTACTTATTTAATCGGCCCCGAAAGGATGAAAGGCAAAGTCGACTCCGGCGGAATTTGAACTCAGAACGTAGTGACAGACGAAATACGGCTACGCATTTAAGCCGGTGTGCTAGCGTTTCTGCCAGCTCGCCGCCTTAAGTGTGTGTATGTGTTTCTGTAAGAGAATTTAGCGTAAGATGAAGCTGTTCAGTTGCCTTGTTAATCCTAATCCATCAGATATATGATCACAGACATTCCATTCGTGAATGTCCTGTGCTGCCTTTCTTTTGAGTTGCAACAAAATCATTTGAGCCTCGGAGAGAATGCCTTGCGGTATATACATTCTGAGTTCAAATCCCATCGAAGTCAATCTTGTCTCATATATTTTCGAGATCGACAGAAACGTGCCAATCTAGGGCAGTAAAATGGCTAGATTGCAAGAATGTCCACTTGGATGCCTTGAGATATTTGTTCCGTCTACTTGTGTTATGAGTTCAAATTCCACTATGGCCTACTTTGGAGGCAGACTTAATTCTTCCCCATGTTTAACACCATCACCCGACACTTTCGTACATTTAGTGGAGTCCAATCCGTTGTAAGCATTCAAGTTAGGACTTTGGTTTGTGAATTGTTTCCTCTTCCCATCTCGCCAATTTTTGAGGCCCTGTAAAAAAAATAAAAAAATCACGGGCGTGGTCTTCCTTCTTGATTAAAATATATAAAGTATCCGGGATTATAGAATCGAATTTCTTTTCCTTATTGTTTAAAGCATTAGGGTGTAATTTTGTTGCTATTTCTTGTAAACCGACTGATCACGTGGATGTTTTCATACTAACTACTTCAATGAATCTAGAATTTCTGATGGAATTACGAAAGACGTTCATTGCAACTGGAATTCCTGATGGAATTGCCAAGCACGTGGACCATCTACCATACTCTTTCTTATCAAGCATAGTGTTTATTAAAGCTTGCATTGTGTGATTTGAGGGGATTTAGCTACTATTTCTAGCAGTCCATCACCCAAGATTAGTACTTAATTGATCCCCTTCCCACTCTGTAACGGATGAACGGTGAAACTGACCTCCGTAGAACTTGAAGAGCGCGAAACTGACTTCACTGTCAAATTACGATCAGTGTTCAAAATGCGATGTTAAATGTTTCATTGATAAGACATACATTTTTCTTTTCTACTCTAGGCACAAGGCTTGAAATTTTAAGGGAAGGGGCCAATCGATTAGATCGGCCCCAGTACGCAACTGGTACTTAATTTAGCGACCCCGAAAGGATGAAAGGCAAAGTCGACCTCGAAGGAATTTGAACTCAGGACGTAGCGGCAGGACAAGGGGCGACACACAGAGGGGACAAGCAAGGGCAGACAAACGGATTAAGTCGATTATATCGACCCCAGTGCGTAACTGGTACTTATTTAATCGGCCCCGAAAGGATGAAAGGCAAAGTCGACCTCGGCGGAATTTGAACTCAGGACGTAGCGGCAGACGAAATACCGCAAAGCATTTCGCCCGGCGTGCTAACGTTTCTGCCAGCTCGCCGCCTTATAAGACATACATTATTGAAATATCACTCTACCCAAATGGATCTTCGAGTGAAAAAATATTGGTTCGAAAGTGAATTGAGAGTTTTAAGCAGTTTGATTTTATGGAGCCACATAAGGCAGGAAACCTATTATTGCACTGCTAATTTGATCAAATGGATCCCCAGTGTATTTCGACGATGAGCACTCAGTTGCTCAATTCAGCTGAACATCAGACTTTGTTAAATTAACAAAACATAAGGGTAGGAATATTCCACAACTGGGTGTGTTCTCAAAAACTAATTCGTGAGCCGAGTCGGTGTGACACAACGCACAGCCTACCCAACGGATGCTCTACAAATTCTTCCCAGTTCACTTTATTGATCAATCAAACCCATGAAAAGTGAAAGGCAAAGATTACTTAGTTAAGATGTAAAATCAGAACGCTATGTAGGCATTTTGACCCCTACTCTAATGACTCTACTTTCGACACTCATTTTGTGTAAAAGAATAAATATGCTGACCCAGTGTGCTTGCCTCTGCAATCGAACTATACGATTGCAAAGTGGCGTTTTTAACCACGCGTCTATATTCGCACAGGTGTTACATATTGTTGACTGTGATCATTGTAAAATAATTATCAACCTCTGAGAGTGAGTGACCATTTCATGATATTGAATGTATGTGTGTGTGTATGTGTGCGCGTGTGAGTGTTTGAATGTGTGTGTGAATGTTTGTGTGTATGTGTGTGTGCGTGTGCGTGTGTGTGAGGAGGTGGAGTTAAAGTTAATTATAAGTCAAAAATGTCAAATCAATTCAACTTTTAATTTTTAGCATTTTGAAAAAATCGATTGATAATCGATTTTTTTTTGTTTCCAAAGAATGGATCATAAAGTTTTAATTACACGGATTCCATAGCAGATCTTGCTAATCTAGGGCCCACAATATTGTTAGAAAGGTGGGTAACTGGAAAAATCGTTACCGCGCCGCACAAAATGCATAGGTATTTCTACGGGCTCTTTATGTCCTGTGTTCAAATCCCACCAAGGTTGACATCATCTTTCATCCTTAAGGGTACGATAAAAAAAAGTACCATTTCAGTGATGAGGTCGGTGTAATCGACTCCCCGCTCCCTTCAAAACTGCTGGCTTCGTGTCAAAATTAGAAAGAAAAATATTTAGAATTGTTACAGTTTTTGTTGTTCATATCAAGCTCAGCCCTGATCAGGCAGACTTTGAATCAAAGATGTTTCAGTCATCGGAATTCTATCTTTCTGTATATCTCTAACACTGGAAGCAAGTTGGCAGATTTGCTAGAGCATCAGATAGTACAGTTTGTTGAACTTACTCCAGATTTCTGGGTTCTGAGTTCAAATCCCATCGAGGTTAGCTTTCCTTATTTATTCTTTCGGCGTCGATACACAAAATACAACTCCGGTACTGGGATTAATTTTTCTCTCTTTTCCTCTCAAAAATTGGTTGCTAAAATCTAGTGAGGGATGGGTTCTGTCGGGTTTAGAATACTTAAGCCACATCGTATGTTACAATGGTGCTCCTACGACTCAAGAAGGAATCATAGGGATATCACCTTAGTAGGAATAACGTTAAAGAAGGAAGGAAGAGTATTTTTCCCAGAGTCGATAAGGCATGATTTCAAGAACAGACTTAGCTGCTATTTCTAGCCGGTCAAGCTACCTCTTTGGGATTCCACTGTTGATACACACACACACACACTTGCACACAGACACACACATTTGTACACACCCGCACACACTCATGCAAACACGAACTTAATCGTGGTCACATTATGTCGTGCATCTGTTGAACCACACTATCAATTTCCATTTGAAACGAGTTTGTAATTAAAAACTCATAAACATACAAATCATATTTTATGAAAAAGTAATTTTATGGGGATTCTTAATGAATTTTATAAAAGCGTTGTCAAATAGACATAAGATCAAAGGTGTTCTCGTCTTCATTATATATCCTTGATTTTGTTTTATTTTATACCGAAGGAGAATTGGTTGGTATTTCTGGACTCCTTCACTGGCTTTCTGCATGTATGTGTGCACGCTTGTATATATGTAAGGTAGCGTGGCCTTGTGGTTAGGGTGTTGCACTCACGATCGCAAGATCGTGATTTCAATTCGCGGACCGGGTGGTGAGTGGTGTTCTTGAGCAAAATATTTAAATTCACATTGCTTTGTGATCACTTCGACGTTAACTGGTTGATTTTTTTTTCTGAAAACACCAGTCTAGTCTTTCCAGGTCATCGCTTAGGCATTTACTTACAAAACTAAGTGCACCAGTTATTACTGGTATAAATGTGAGTTCATAATCTGGATATAAGAGTTGGAGATTTCGAAGCAGTTATCCATAGTTACTTCTTTCTCTTTGATTTCTAGACATATTCACATGATCAGGGCAGCTGAACTCTGCGACAATACATTCTATCTTTTGTCTGTCTCAAACAACAATATTCAGCCTGTTATGTTAGCATTTTTCAGAAGTGTTGATGGGAATGTTCCACCAGTATTCCTTGTGTTGATGTTTGTGTATGTATTCAATAGCAGGCTATTCTCTATATTCATTCCAAGAAAGTCTTCTTGTAAATTGATTTCGCATAGGGAGGTAGTATCCGGATGACATATTTGGGCAGCGGCGAATCTCGTGTGATGTCTTCCACAGAAATATGACATAAACTACACAGTCCCTTTTGTTCATAAAATATTTTGTATCATAGGTGCAGGAGTGGCTGTGTGGTAAGTAGCTTGCTAACGCACATGCGCAGTTAGTCAGTTGCTTCCTGTTCAGCCAGAGTGGACGCGAGCCAACCAGCTCCGTCCAATTAAAGAAAAAAGACCAAAAACGGAAAGTTGTCGAGGTAAGTGATTTTGTTTATTGTGAGTTGGGCATAATTTATTGCGTGCCAATTATTATTTCAGTAAGTTGTGTCCAACTCTGAGACAATTTCGCCTGCTCTCGGCGGCTGCCGTTTTTGTGTTCATTGAAAAAAAAGAAAAAACAGTGGAGGGGGTATCCTCGAAATTCAATACAGTTACTGTTAAAATTACCGTTGGCGGTAGCCAGTGCTGTGTTTGGGTTTGTTGAATTTATTCCCTTGTCAGAGTACTTCGCAAGAAAATTATAAAAATAAGCCACTATTGGATTACCTTTCGGACCCATTTTTGTGGAGGTTGTGTTGCAGTTGCGGCGTTCCAGGTTCAACCCAGGCCGGGAGTACCGCAAGGCCAGAATATTTTTGCTGTGTTTTTTCTGTTTATTAACTTTCTTTTGAACTTCATTTAACCCCCCCTTTTGTTTTGTTTTTTTTTTTTCTTTATTGCGACTTTCCGTTGATTTCTCCCCTTCTGTTGTGCTTTCTCCTTTTTGTTTTTTCAAAAATCTATCAAATTTTATTTGGACTTTTGAACTTTTTTCTTCCTGCTTTTTGAGTTTAATTTGAATATATTAAAAAAAAAACATGGCAATGAAAAATAACAAAATTTTGGAGTGGGAAATGATACCACCTGAAAAGTGGTTAAAAGACCGTGAAGATAGGACGGTGGTGTTGAGAACCTACTCCAAGGCACTCGACACCATCGCCATATTCGAAAAGACGGCGATTGAAAAGGAGTTGGAAGAGTATTTGCCAACAATTAAATACATTTCCAGGGGTGTCAAATATGCAACGGTGTGGTTGCTATTTGACACCCCTGAAGAGGCTTGCAAATTTGCTAGCAAACCCCTGGAGGGTAAGGAAATCTTATTCCTGCCCACGTACAAAAAAAGAAATTGATGAAAGCTTGGATTTGCGGGCTGCCACCCGACATAGAACCCGAGTGGATAGAGGAGACTATCCGCCGGGGTCTGGGTGACAGCGAAACTAAGCTCCTCAATGTAAAAGTTCTTCCTGCGGCTGCTTGGGTTGTGTCAAAAGCAATTTTGACCCTGTGGACCCAATCAGCCAATCTGGTTCTTCCAGATTTTTTTTAAATGGCCGGGTGCAGGTACCCGGTGATGCTTGAGGGTCGCCCCCCTAAGTGTCATCGGTGCTTGGAGTCCGGCCACATAAAGAAGAACTGTCCTCGGGAACAAAATAGGATCCCGGAACAGTTAAGTAAAACCCCTCTAGAAGAGGGAACGATAACGGCCGAGAAAGCAGAGGACTCCTCAAACAGAGGCCGAAAGAGGATGGTGAGCAACAATGGGTGCTCACCAAAGGATAATAGGGATGAGGAGAGGAAGGCGAATCTTCCAGCCACGGAGGAGACGCACCCTCCCTCAGTTGAAAAGGGGAAAAAAAAAGAAAAAGAGGAAGAAAAACGGGACATTACCGGCTGTCAGTGTAGCACCGGAATGTCCCGGAACTACGTCGGTTGGGGTTGTGCCACCGACAAGAGAAGGAATACCGTTGGCGGGAACTGTGCCGCCAACGAAAGAACTGAACGTATTGGTCCTCTTCTATAGAGGAGGAGAAATTGAAAAAGTGATGGAAGAGCACTACAAGGGAGCACCTTTAGCCTTCACACAGGACCCCGAATGGCCTCCGCAGGTAGCTGTGGAGGCCGTGGCGTTCGACGTGACGCTTGGGCTAAAGGAGCTCAATGAAGATTATAACTTGGTCCCGGGCGACGCGAACTCGGAACTTGATTACGTTCTGAGGGAGGCGTGGTTGATGGTGGAGGGCGCGGGCACAAGCTATTTCGAGGACGATATGTAATTATTGAACTGTTAGTATTAATAATGGACTGCTAAGTCCAAAAATTGAAAAATTGTAAGAGGTTTAATACCTCGTTTTGTATTTTTATTACTAATGGACTGCTAAGTCCAAAAATTGGAAAATTGAAAGAGGTTTAATACCTCGTTTTGTATTTTTATTAATAATGGACTGCTAAGTCCAAAAATTGGAAAAATTGTAAGAGGTTTAATACCTCGTTTTGTATTTTTATTAATAATGGACTGCTAAGTCCA
>NC_043021.1:27120274-27137774 GCF_006345805.1 Octopus sinensis
ATAAGTACCATTTTGAGAACGGGGTCATTCTATTCGATTTCCCCTTCCTCTCTAAACTGTTAGCAAAGGTTAGAAAGAAGTATTTTCCCTTATCTAGTACAGTGCAATTAAACAATAATGAAGATAAGAATAACAATGATTTCAAATTTTGTTATAAGGCCAGCAATTTCAGGATAGGGGCTAAGTCGATTAGATCGACTCCAGTGCTCAACCCCGAAAGGATGAAAGGCAAAGTCGACCTGGGCGGAATTTGAACTCAGATCGTAAAGAACCAGAGAAAAAAAATCAGAGCAAATACAGAATCTGTGGGAAAGGAAACGAAAATATTAATTTCCTCTGAAGTGAATGCAGTGTATAAGTGAAAACATGAACGTGTCACTAAAAATGTGCATTGGAAAATTAGCAAAGTGCATGGATTAAAAGTTATAGAAAAATGGTAATAAACACGAGCCAGAGGTTGAGAAGGTGAAGAATAATACAGGATTTTATAAGAGTTCTCCATAATGAGTGACCTCAATATTGAAGCCAGAAACAAAATATGGTCGAAGATAAAAAAACAACAAAACAAAACATAAAAAAGCAAACTCTGTAATATCATATGACAACAGAGTGGCTACCAAAGAAACTGAGAAAATTGGGCGATATCAAAACCTAATCAGAGAAATGATGACATTTTGGAAGAGATAAATGAAAATCGCTGTTGCGGCAACTGGTGCACAGGACACATCAGCCAAACTGCTAGCAAAGATGCTAAAGGCTAATGAAATTGAGAAAGCATTGTAGAAAAACATCAGTAGTAAGTATACAAATGAAGATTGTTGAGGTTTAAGGTGACTACTGGACACATAGGTCCGGATAACATTTCTGCTGTACGAATTAAAGTGTTCTAGTTTTCGAAATCATAATACCAATGGATACAAATTTTAGCACAAAACTAGACATTTTAACGGCAGGCGGCCGTAGATTACATCGACCCCAGTATTTGACTGGTCCCGGATATTCTGCAAATCCGTGTATGCGTATTTGGGGTATATAATGCAGTGTATATAAGGGCGGCCAGCTGGCAGAAACGTTAGCACACCGGGCGAAATGCGTAGCCGTATTTCGTCTGTCGTTACGTTCTGAGTTCAAATTCCGCCGCGGTCAACTTTGCCTTTCATCCTTTCGGGATCGATAAATTAAGTACCAGTTTCGCACTGGGGTCGATGTAATCGACTTAATCCCTTTGTCTGTCCTTGTTTGTCCCCTCTATGTTTAGCTCCTTGTGGGTAGTAAAGAAATATATATAATGCAGTGTAATTGGGACATATTATGCGGTGTGTCATTCAGCAAACAAAATCGATTTGGTAGTTCAAAGCATCACAAGACGCGTTTCAATAACGTAGTTTATTCCCAAATACGAAGTCCATCGCATGACATATTAAATAGCATTACGTAAATTCGAATCGAATTGTTACGCAATCATTCGTTTTCGTTAGATGCTATTCTGCTAAATATTTGGTGGAAATAAGATGAATTTATAAGGAAAGAGATATCTGTAACTAAAGAGATGGAAACAAGAATTTTATATATATATATATTATATTTTATATTAATTATATTCATATTTTTTGTTATTTATGTATTGGTTTATGTCTATCACTGTTTGAGTTGCCTAATAGTGGTTTTATCTCTAATTTAATTTATATATATATATAAAACACACACACATACATAATGTACACACACACACACACATACACATACACACACACACACACACACATGCATATTCAAGTCCAAGTTTATCTCAATAGATTTTGTATAAAATGCAGAGCCACCGCTGCAAGGTGCGACGTTTCGTAGACGAATACATCTTATGTAAACAATACCAACGACAATGAAAATAGTTACTGCACTTTCATCAGCACCTCATACAACCCATTGACTATCTACAATTACTTTACTTAAACACCCACTAAGTTTAGCGGTCTAATACAACTGGATAGACAAATTTAGATATCAAATACTCTCCTCGCGAGTGGCACGTACCTATCAATTGTTGCCAAGGATGCAGCATTTCCTTTTGCACTCATAATATACTACTAAGTATGCAAGTCAATACTGGGTCTTACCTTAAGGCACTGAGCTGGCAGAATCGTTACCGTAACAGTAAAAATACTCGTTTTTATATTCTGAGTTTAAATCCCACCAAGCTCGACTTTGCCTTTCTTCTTTTCAGAGTCGACAAAATAAGCACCAGTTGAGTCCTAGGGTCGATGTAATCAACTTACCCATTGCCCCTAAATTGCTGGCCTTCTGAAAAAAATTGAAACTAATACCTTGTGTTAGCTGTGCTGTGTATTCACTTTTAAATTTATCTCTATAGATGTCCTATATAACCGAGAGCCAACACCACACACACACACACACACATATATATATATATATACACATACGTATATAAATATGCACACATACATAAATATATAAACATACACATTCATACATACATATATATATATATATGCCCATATTTATCTTAGAATGTATGTGTATTTATACGTGCATACATATTAATTATGCATATATGTAGATATTATTTGTATACGTCTATGCATGAGCGTGTGCATTAGTGTATACGTATATATATATATAGATATATATATATATATATATATATATATTATATATATATATATATATATATATATATATATATATATACATAGATACACACATATACATACATATGCATGCATATCTTTCCAAATTTCTCCCTATCTATCCATATATATATATATTCAAAATAAGCAACAAGGATATCCAAGGTAGGGTAGTACAATCGTTTCATGCTACTTCATTTAATTAAACAATGTAAGTATTACATCAGTTTTAAAATGTAGAGCACTCTTCAGCCACATATAAACTCATTAGTAGCAATATATATGCGTCCTTACTATGTAAGGGGATGTCATTTAGGTAAAATTCTATATTAACCTTTCCATCCCGTTGAAAAAATCTGAATCTAAATTTTGCTGATCTTATAATACCATACATTGTTTATTCCTTCTGCTACTTAATTTTTTCAACGGAATGGAAAAGGTTAATGTAGAATTTTCCCTAAAGGACATTCCCTCACATATATATGGCTACTAATCCATAGGACTAATGAATTTATATGTGACTGAAGAGTGCTCTATATTTTAAAACTGATGTAATACTTACATTGTTTAATTAAGTGAAGTAGCATGAAACGATTGTACTATAATCACCCCATTTGATTTATATGGATAATACCATACCACATTCTGGTGCCTTTAACTTAAGTACCATATTCATCTGAATCTAAATTTTGCTGAACCTATATATCTATATATATATATATATATATATATATATATATATATATATATATATGCATGTATGCATGTATGCATGTATGTATGTATGTATGTATGTATGTATGTATGTATGTATATACAGGTACACACACACATCTACACAGACGCATGAACAGTCATATAATTATCTATATTCGATTCTCAATTGATCTGAGAAATAAAGGCCATGGTCAGGTGTTTATGGATTTCCTTTGGCACCAAAGGTGGACAACGTTGCTTGAGATTTATTAATAAGGCAACTTCTGACAAACACCTTCCACATACCTTTTATTTTTTTGATATTCTACAGCTAATTTAATCCAATTTCTTCCGATACCACTACATTAATGCCAATACCAGCTCCGGTGTTAACATATATATATATAACCTCAGAACGCATATAAACTCACTGAAAAACATACATAGAAAAAAAAAAGCAAGCACAGACTTCCTTCCCCTTCCTCCTGCTCCTTTCATTTCCCTTTCTCTCATTCTATATTCTCGCTTACTTCGGCTATACATATTATATACATTGATATTCATACGAATATATATATAATATATATATTAATATATATATATATATATATATATATATATATATATATATATATACGTATATATGTATACATATACGTATATATATGCATATATATATATATATATATATATATATATATATATACACATATACGTATATATGTATACATATACGTATATATATGCATATATATATATATATATATATATATATATATACACATATACGTATATATGTATACATATACGTATATATATGCATATATATATATATATATATATAATATATATATATACACATATACGTATATATGTATACATATACGTATATATTGCATATATATATAATATATATATATATATATATATATACACATATACGTATATATATATACATATACGTATATATATTCATATATATATATTATATATATATACATACATACATACATACACAGACACAGACACAGACACACACACACACACACACAAATATATATATATATATATGGATAGATAGATAGATACAGATATATGTATAATGCACACATATATATGCGAATATGTTTATATGCAAATGTAGTAATGTATATATCTATCTTTTGTATTTTTCTTATCTCTGTATGCGTGTGCTTGTGTGTGTATTTAGAGGAAGAGAGTAAGAAAGTAAGAGAGAGAGAGAGAGAGAGAGAGAGGGGAAGACAGGGTGAGAAGGAGAGTGAGAGAAAGAGAGAGTGGGAGAGAATGTGAGAGATAGAGAGAAGTGGAAAGAAATTCTGCAGTTATATTATTTTCTCCCTACGAACTCCGTGATCTTACTAACTATGGACGCAAATAAAAGGAAACTTGCACTATAATAAGAGTTCTTTCAATTCGTATTAGAATGTGCGTGGCGTTGTAAATAGTAGTTATATGTCATGCGATTTTAAGTTGAATCACACTATATATACATACACATGCACACACACACACATACATGACTACATACACATGCACACACACACACATACATGACTACATACACATGCACACACACACACATACATGACTACATACGTACACATGACTACATACGTACACATGACTACATACGTACACATGACTACATACATACGTATGACTACATACGTATGCACATATATATATAATATACATATATACATACAAACATACATATACACACGCACACATTGGGTTACTCGCTCATATGCACGTAAACGTATAACGTTTTCAACTCTAGAACTCGAAGTAGATAAAATCATAAAGTAAAACCCTTTTGGATAGAAAAATCCCTAATAAATACAAAAACACACACATTGAAATGTAACTCCCCATTTTAAAAAATTCTTATAAATTATTTATTAATTGTAATTATTTCGCACAAAGACTCTTTGCTCTCTTCCTTTCATTTCAATAGCTGTAAGCATTCTCTATATGGGTAAGGAATCATCTACTACCAACTTCGCTTGGAAAAAACCGTGACTGCCATCCCTTCTCCTGGAGACGGCTCTCGTACTTGGCGCACTTCCATCCGTGGGTCTGATCCTATGGGTCCCTAAGCTCAATCAAGAATATTGTCCTTGCCATTTCAGATCACAAACTGCATTTGGCATCAAGGTTGTATGGACAACCTGGGAAAGCTGCAATTTCCGCCCGTCGTCTACTTTCATGTCCCTGTCCTCTTTTCTTTCCTCACTGGATTTTCTCCTTTCACAAACGTGATTGCTGTATTGTCTTTCCCAGTTGATGGCGTTTCTTGAGCTTTCCTATCCTAGGGTGTGAAGATGTGTTGCAAATACCTTATCATGGCAGCGCTTATATGTTCCTTGAGTGAATGCTGTTTTGCACCCTGAAATGATATGTGCCAGAGTGCCCTTATCTCCACAAAGTCTAATCAGCTGATCCCCATTCAAACCCCACCTGTGCAGGTTAGCTGGCATTGGGAGTGTGTCATACACCGCCCATGTATGTTTGCGAATACACATGCGCGCGCGCTCATTATATATATATATATATATTATGGCCGCAGGAGTGACTGTGTGGTAAGACGCTTGCTTCCCAACCACATTGTCCCGGGTTCAGTCCCACTGTGTGCCACCTTCGGCGAGTGTCTCCTAATATAGTCTCGGGCCGAATAAAGCCTTGTGAGTGGATTTGGGAGAGAAAAACTAAAAGAAGCCCGTCGTATATATATATATATATATATAAAGTTAATCCAAACAAGAAAACACAGAAAAAAAACAGCAACGCGAGGACGTGGAACAATTAAAGTATTATTTGACGCTCAGGAAAGAAGGGAAGGAGGGTTTAACGTTTCGAGCGGAGCTCTTCGTCGGAAACAAGGAGAAGGAAAGAGAGAAGCAAAGATCCCAAGAAGGGAAGACAGAGGAAAAAAATATTTTTGCTGGTGGTGCTCAAGAGATCACATGTTGAAAAAAAAAAATAAAAAAAAAATATATATATATATATATATATATATATATATATGTTTGTATGTATGTATATATGTATGTATTTGTGTGTCTGTGCTTGTCGTCCCCACCATCGCTTGACAACTGACGGTGTGTTTACGTCCCCGTAATTTTGCGGTTCGGCAATACAGGCTGATACAATAAGTACAAAAGAATAAGTCCTGAGGTTAATTTGTTCGACTAAAGACGGTGCTCCAGCATGGCCGCAGTCAATTGACTGAAAAAATATAATGATAAAAGAATATGTATATTTGTGAATAAATAAATAAATAAATGCATACATACAGACATATCTATTTATATATCTAATGTTTCTATATCTATCTATCTAAATATATCGCTCCTTATTTCTTCTGTCCATCTGCCTCTAGCTCTCTTTCTTCTCTCCCCACGCGACCGGTGTTCGGCAAAGCCTGACCTTTCTTTCTAGGTTCGGCCATCGTCCGTGCAACGTCTATATTCCCCATGTGCCTGTCAAATCATATGTCACCGCCGTAAATCTTTACTTCCACACACGCCATCTTAATTTAATTCATCCTTAGTCGAAAGACACCTGTTGTTGTGTCCTGTTATTTGTATTTGTGTAACATACTCCGTTTTTCCCGTCCTTGTTTTCGTATACATTAGCTGCTTTCTTCCAAGGAATCTAATGCTCGTAGCTTAGTTTTCCCTTGGAGCTAGCTAAATTGGAGTAAACTTGAGTTAAAAGATAATCTGGAACTCAACTGAAGAAAAAAAACTCCGAATGCCCTGTCCTCGTTTTCTTTGTGTCGTCTATCTGAATGTTTTGCTGACCCTTTTTTGTATCACCTGTCAGGATGTTTTGCGTTCTTGTCCCATTTTGTGCGTGTATATATATATATATATATATATATATAAATATAATGTCTTGTTGTTGAGATAGGTTCTCTTTTTTTCCTGATGAGAAGATTACATTATTTTACACCGTTTATTCCTTTGGAATAAAACCAATGTTGTCTTCGAAGGATATGTCGAAAGTAAAAGAATTTGGATAACACTTGCGTTCAACTCCACTTATTTACTTATATATATATAGTTGTCTTAATGGACACGACATTTTACATTACTTTAGTACTATCTATGTTGGAAGACACAGCATATTATGAAAAGGCCCAAAATTACAGTCAGCAAAATATAATGAGAGAACTAAAATCCATGTTAAACCTATACAAAGAAGGGCTCACCGACAAAGAATATGATTATATGACAAATTTCAAAAGTAAAACCAGCCAATTCTATGGTATTCCCAAGATACACAAAAGTGAGAAAATAAGTAACGCATGCAAGATAGCCACAGACAAAATAATTAAAGTCGCTAATCCTAATGACCTCAAATTGAGACCCATAATAGCAGGTCCCGCATGCGAAACCCACCGCCTCAGTAACTTTTTAGATACCCTCTTAAAACCATTCCTCAAACATGTCAAAAGCTATATAGGGGACGACCTGGATATGCTCAATCACCTGCCTAAAACAATAAACAAAAACACCCTACTAGTATCCTTCGATGTAGTCAACCTCTATTCCAATATCCCCCACATCCTAGGAATAGAGGCAATTCAATTCTGGCTAGAGAATTACGCCAACGAACTCCCACATCGCATCAAAAAAAATTCGTGATAGAAGAGGTTAAATTCATCCTGGAAAATAACTACTTTGCCTTCAAAGACAACTTCTACCGACAAAAATCGGGGACTGCGATGGGTACGCGAATGCCTCCCTCCTTTGCCAACCTAGTCATATGATATCTAGAAATCAGTATGTATCGTAAGGTTCTAGAAAGATATGGCAGCCCTTTTTCCCTCAACATAGAAAACAACTGGAAGAGATACCTAGATGACTGTTTCATTCTTTGGCATGAAAATATAGAGAAACTCAAAGAATTCCATTTTATTTATAAGGACTGGACGTAAACATCCAATTCACGATGGAATATAGCTAGCAACAACTCAGCCTTCCTCGACATCCTCATTAAGAAATCAAATAACGTAATAGAAACATATATATATATACTATAAGCCTACGGATTCTATGCAATATCTTCCATTCAATTCATGCCACCCCAGATACACCAGAATGAATATCCCCTTCAATCTAGCAAAAAGGATATGTACTATAGTTTCTAATGCAAACACCAGAGACACATGACTACAAGAACTAAAAGATACTCTCATCACCAGGAACTACCCACCTTCACTAATTGACATATGCATTCAACGTGCCCTTCAACTCAACATCCAGGAACTCAGACATCCCAAATCAAAGAAAAATTTACGACCAAAAGCCTTGCCATACATCTCCACACACAACCCTCTCAACAATGAAGCCTTCGACACCATCCTCCAAAACATGCCCCTCCTAAAAAAGACCACAGAATGAACACAATCCTCCAAACACACACGATCATAAAAAGCTAGACACAGCCTAAATCTATGAAAAAAATGTGAAAGACTCAATTGCGGGATATGCGATTATCTAATTGAGGGATCAGAGTTCTCCTTCAAACAGGGACAACGGTTTACAGTGAAAAGCAACTTCACATGTGTTTCGGAGAACCTGATATACACAATAACCTGCTCTGGGTGTCAAGAGCAATACATAGGACAAACAAAAAATAGTTTGCGTAAAAGGATGGCCCTGCACAGATCCCAAATAAAAATTCCCTAAAACAGAAAAATAGCATTCAGTCAACACATAGATATTTGCGCCAACAACAAAACTCCAAGCTTCAGGATTTTTCCCCTCTACCAATTCAGGGACGATACAACCTGGATCCAACGAATAAGTAAAGAAACTCTCTTTATTACAAAATACAGCCCCTTTCTGATTGGGTCTACGACAAACGATATATCCACCTAGGCTTTAGAATAACACAAATACACACGCAAATATTACATTCCTAAGAATCCATTAAAATCAGCCCCAATCACACAGCTATAACCCATACGTGCCAACTTTAAGTCATTCAACACTCACTACTTCTACTCATTCATATTCTCCCTTCTTCTTCTCTCTTCTTCTTCTTCTTCTCTTCTTCTTCTTCTTCTTCTTCTTCTTCTCTTCTTCTTCTTCTTCTTCTTCTTCTTTCTTCTTCTTCTCCCCCTGCTTCCTCCTCATTCCTTCTCCTTCCTAACTTTATCACTAATGCTTTTTAGAATGATACCTACGCAAATTCTATAAACAAAACATTCAATAGAAATATTTTCATGAATTGAACAGCAACTGCTACCATCCACTGACCAATCAAAATACTACTATCATGGCACCCCCAAATTTTTCGTCGTCCTCCTCCTCCTCCCCTTTCCCTACCAAGAATTCACAACGACCTCGAACCCACAAGAGTAAACAAGAGAGACAGAGACAGGCAGAAACAAGGAAAATGTCACTTGTATTTGAACACTATACAAATATTCTTTAAAAAAAAATTTCTTTTAATTTTTCTAAATTTAATTATTTAATTGTTACAGTTGAAAATGTCTCAATGACTGAAACCGGTACTGAAATGTTCTTTATAAAATTATTTTAGCATTTTCTATCCTGACTTGTTTTTTCATATATATATATATATATATATATATATACATACATACATACATAAACACACACACACATATATGTATATATATATGTATGTAGGCATGTATGTTTGTATATAATGCAGAGGAAAGCATGAATAAATATCCATTCGCAAAATATACTGCTTTCTCTCTCTACCTGCGTACCTACATAAAAACGAATGCATGATTATTGGCACGCACACAAACACACACTCGCATGCACACACTCACACAAACACACGTACAAACTTTCACGTGCACATACACAACGGTGCCCAGATACACTTTCTTGACCAATAATAAGAGCACATCTAATTTGATCTCAGCCGTCTTTTTACGAATTTTGCTTGATAACTATTACATTCTGTATGAAAGAATTATTGATAAAAGGGATCAAAAATAATTTCACGATTCCATGAGTATATATGTAAAAACATATACAATATATGTATATATATAATATATATATATATATATATATTCTGTATACGTATGTATTTATGTATGTATGGGAGTGTTTTCGTGTGTGATTGTTTGTATGTATATATGTATGTAGGGCTACATATGCATATAGGTACAAGTGTAGATATATCATTAGAGATTGGGATTCATATCTAATATATATTTAGATTATGAGAAACCGTATAAAAATGATTTAAGGAATATTCTCTTCTCGTTCAGCTGATAGGAGCCCGCCCCGCCATGCACCATCTTTTTCTCTATGTGTATATATATCAATATATATATATATCAAGAAAGAGAGAGCGAGAGAGAGAGAGAGGAGATGGGGGGGGGGGTGAGAGAGATGCACACGCGTGCGTAAACATCGTGAATCACCAACACACGCACACACTCATTCTCTCACTGATCACACTCAATTATGAGGTATTTCTTATTCAATAGTTTTTCTATTTATTTCTTTACCTGTTTATTATTCATTTGCAGTCGTTTTTAACTCTGATGTTACTTATCTCTGCACACGCACACACACACACACACACACACACACACACACACACACACACACACTCGCGCGCAAGTGCACACATATGCGCACACATATACTTGGCTATTTTCCGTATTTCTTTTGATGTTTTAATATCTGGGATTGATTATGATGGCGAGCTGGCAAAATAGTAAGTAGAAGATGCTTAGCGGCATTCCATCCGTCCTTACGTTCTGAGTTCAAATTCCGCCGAGGTTCACTTTGCTTTTTATCCTTTCGGGCTCGATAAAGTAAGTACCAGTTGAAGACTGGTGTCGATGTAATCGATTTACCTCCTCCCCCGGAATTGCTGGCCTTGTGCCAAGATTTTAAATCACTATTTAGGATCGGTGAGGTGGTGAGTTAGCACAAGCGTCAACACGCTGAGCGGCATTTTGTCCGTCTTTATGTTCTGAGTTCAAATTCCACTGATGTCGAGTTAGCATTTCATCCTTTCGAGGTCGATAAAATGAGTATCAGTGGAGCACTGCAGTCGATGTAGAAGTCCCTTGTGTGTGTGTGTATAAAAGCAAAATTGCCAGTCATAAAACCTCAAGAAGAGATCAGAGCAGTAGCTATATTATTTTCTACTCTAGGCACAAGGCCCGAAATTTGGGGAGAGGGGGCTAGTCGATTAGATCGACCCCAGTACGCAACTGATACTTAATTTATCGATCCCGGAAGTATGAAAAACAAAGTGGACCTCCGCGGAATTTGAACTCAGAACGTAACGGCTGACGAAATACCTATTTCTTTACTACCCACAAGGGGCTAAGCACAGAGAGGACAAACAAGGACAGACAACGGGATTAAGTCAATTATATCGACCCCAGTGCGTATCTGGTGCTTATTTAATCGACCCCGAAAGGATGAAAGGCAAAGTCAACCTCGATGGAATTTGAACTCAGAACGTCACGGCAGACGAAATACCGCTAAGCATTTTTAGCCGGCGTGCTAACGATTCTGCCAGCTCGCCGCCTTAGAGCAGTGGCTATATTAACAAGTAAAGTCATTCACTACGTCAAAATGAATGTTCCATTTTACTACTAGTTTAACCCCAGGTAGATTGTCTGCCTGCTGGTTATCGATGCGATGCTGCACCCTCTATATACAATATATATTGCCAGTCGCGGGAGCGAATGACTTTACTTGTTAGTATAGTTACTACTCTGATCGTATCTTGAGATTTTAAAAGCAGTTCTTTTGCTTGTTGCATATCAGTGACCGTTGGTCGCTTTATATACAATATATTACTAGCGGGAGCGAGCTCTGGCAACTACGCTGGCGGTCAGGTATTCGCGACTGAGGATGAGCCAAATAGCTAGAAACTGAGTTTGCTCGCCCTGCTGGCAATATATATTGTATATAGAGGGGACAGCGTCGCACCGATAACCAGCTGGTGGAAGATCTGCCTGGGGTTAAACTAGTAATAACATGGAACACCCACTTTGACGTGCCGAATGACTTTACTTGTGTGTGTGTGTGTGATGGTGTCTCATCCGCTCCACCGCTTGACAACAAATGTTTGATTCACATAGCCGTAACTTAGCGGTTTGACTGATCGAGCTTTACCGCAGTCCATTAACTGAAACAATTAAACGATATAATTATTACCTTGCGTAATATTATAAATATTGATAAAAATCTTTCTGGGAACCAGTAATTACATTAGAAAGAACTTGCTGAAATACATTACCTGCTTGCTCGACCTGCTGTGAATGGCAACCAAATCGGTCACTTATGTACACCCTGATTTCTAATTTGTTTTCATAACAATCCACTTAAAACGCCCCTCGCTTTATGATCTTAACTTCCTGGTTTAAAGTGATTTAAATTAAAACCTTCCATCAACATTTCATACTGTTGTATGCTTCAAGCATCAGCTTTATAATTCTTTCAATTTTAGGATACATGATTTGCAATTTTGAGGAGAAGCGGAAATTCATGTCTTTAATGCCGCTGCTCAGCTGGTGCTTGTTTTATCATCCTCGAACGGATGAATTTTTCATCCTTTATCTTTTATTTGTTTCAGTCATTAGATTCCGGCCATGCTGGGGCACGCCTTAAATTTTTAGTCGAATAAATCGACATCAGTGCTTATTTATTAAAGCACGGTACTTATTCTATCGGTCATTTTTGTCGAACGGCAAAGTTACTCGGACGTAAACAGTGGTGGAGGACAAACACTGATACACACACACACACACACACACACACGACGGGCTTCTCTCATTTTCTGTGTATCAAATCCACTAACAAGCTCTGTGCGGTTCGAGGCTATAGTAGTAGATTGTGTGCCAAGAAGACAAGGTGTCAAGCGGGACTGAACTAGAAACCATGTGATTAGGATACAAGCTTCTTACTAAACAGCCACGCCTTTGCGAATGAAAGACACATTTGATGTTAGTGGTGAGTTCAGAATGAAATGCTGAAAAAAATGCCACTAAGCCTTTCGTCTGAGTGCTTATGATACTGGCTGCTCGCCGACTTAAAGATAAGCTTAATAAAATTTTAAAATGGTTTCTAACTCTGGCACGAGTCCAGTAAACTTAGGGATGGTTATTTTATCGCCCTCGAATTGATGAATGACACAGTTGACCTGGGCGGAATGAAACCATGTTCGGTAAGTACACCGTCATCAGTTCACCGCTGGGAAAGTTCATCGTCGTCAATTCCCCGTTTTTGTTTTTTTAATATAATAGTCTTTAACTATTAACGGAAAGATACTATCGATGTATTTTCCCGGTAAACTTTTCTAGCAGTGAACTTTCTTCACGGTGAGCTTTCTTCACGTTGAATTGATGGCGGTGAAATTACCTGTAATCGAGTGAAACACCAAATTTTAAAATGACTAAGTTAATTTACTTTTGAAATCAATTGAAACGAAGGCAGTGTATTTCAACAGAAACATGATAACAAAAGGGATAAAAAGAAAGAGATTCATAAATGGGGACAGAGGGAGGAAGAAAGAAAGAGAGACAGACTGACAGAGGGAGAGAGAGAGAAACGTTGGTTAATTTAGTACTCGATGTACTATTCCTATGAATCTATAAAATAGACGATCGAGGTTTGAGTAGCTTTCATCAGAGGTCTCCTCGATCGGTGTAACAATAGAAGAGACGTGAACCGGATGTCATTCCACGAACAGCAAATAATAAAAACTAACATCAGTGGGCGTTGTGTAATATTAGTCGAAAGTATTTCAGTCACGTCGATGTGTCGCTTCTTTGAATTTTGCTTTCAAAATCGCTAGGAATTCATCTTTGATACAGGCTCACACATACATACATATGTACACATCTACACAGTTATATACATATTCAAACGTATATACCTATACCCATGTGGATATAAGTATATACATGTGCGTACCACTCTTGTTCATTTTCTCTCTCTTTCTCTTTCTCCTCCTCTATCTCCCCCTCTCTCTTCTCTCTCTTCTCTCTCTCTCTTCATAAAGATTTCTCCATTCTAACCGAGCGTCAAACTAACATCCCTGCTTGATGTTGCCTTACCTCTCTTCGTCTTTTGTTTTTTTTGTAAATTTGAACTATATATATATATATGTGTGTGTGTGTGTGTATGTGTATATATATATATGTGTGTGTGTGTGTATGTATATATATATATATGTGTGTATATATGTATATATATATATGTATATGATGCGCACTCTTAACCTTTCTCTCTCCCCTTCCCTTTCTCAGCCTTCGTTCTTTTGGCTTTCCTTTTCTTCTACCTTACTGTCTCTCCCTCTCTCTCTCATTCTTCATTCTTTTCTCTACAACCATTCCCCTTTTTTCTCTCCCTTTCTCTTACTCCTCCTCCTCCCTCCCGTCGCAGTCACGTGATGAGATGGCTATCTCTGTCTTTCTTCTCCTGACTTCCTCCAAGTAGAGACGGTAAATCTGTTGCTTCTTGCCGTCTCAAAAAATAGCGTTCGTAAACATTTTTTATCTCGTTTGGCTTAACAGCTCTTCTTGTTTGTGTTACTGTTATTCTCCGTGTACTGTCTTTTACTGTTTATATTTTGTACTGTCGTTACTGTCCTGATTTTGTTACCATTTTTACCCCTCTGCAAAAAAATCTCAAATTTTATTTAATTTGATTTTCGCGGGAAGGAAATTTTCATTGAAGTCATGTATAGCCTTGACCTTCGAAACGTGGAGTAGATGAATCTAAGGCGACTGAAGAAGGGGAATTTTCTTTGTTTTGTATGTCCTGTACGCTATTTTTTCGTTGTTTTAAAAAAATGTCCATTTCCTTGGTTTTGTGTTTATGTTTTCGTTTCTCATTGTGTTCGACGTTTTTTTTTGGTGTCCTGTGCCCATATATGCATGTATATATACATGTAGAGGTAGGTACGTACATATATGTATGTATATATGCATATGTTTATTTATTTATTAATTTATGTATATATGTGTATATATATATATATATATATATATTATATATATATATCTATATATATATATATATATATATATTAAATATCTATATATATATATATATATATAATATATATAATATATATATACTCTATATACAAGTTCAGCAAAATTTAGATTCAATGAATATGGTACTTAAGTCAGATGCACCAGAATTTTGTACGGTGTTATACATAAAATCCATGGGGTGATTATAATCAAAATAAGCAACAAGAAATGTCTTCGGTAATTTGGTAGGATCGTTTCACGCTACAATCACTTTATTAATAAAATGATGTAGCGTGAAACGATCGTACCAAATTACCTAAGATATTCTTGTTGCTTATTTTGAGTATATATATAATGTGTGTACTTACGTACGCCGCCTCGAAATTGCGAGGATAATCTGGTGCTTGATTGAGAAAGAAAACTTCGAATGACCCGTCCTTGTTTTCTTTGTATCGTCCTATCTTGGTGTTTTGTTGTCCCTTTTTTCCCTTTTTGTATCACCTAGCTGTCCGATGTTTTGCGTTCTTGTCTCTCATTTTGTATTATATATATATATATATATACATCTATATACAAGTTCAGCAAAATTTAGATTCAAATGAATATGGTACTTAAGTCAGATGCACCAGAATTTTGTACGGTGTTATACATAGAAATCCATGGGGTGATTATAATCAAAATAAGCAACAAGAATGTCTTCGGTAATTTGGTAGGATCGTTTCACGCTACATCACTTTATTAATAAAATGATGTAGCGTGAAACGATCGTACCAAATTACCTAAGATATTCTTGTTGCTTATTTTGAGTATATATATAAATGTGTACTTACGTACGCCGCTCGAAATTGCGAGGATAATCTGGTGCTTGATTGAGGAAAGAAAACTTCGAATGACCCGTCCTTGTTTTCTTTGTATCGTCTATCTGGATGTTTTGTTGTCCCTTTTTCCCTTTTTGTATCACCTAGCTGTCCGATGTTTTGCGTTCTTGTCTCATTTTGTATTATATATATATATAGATATACATACATACATACATACACATACACCCACACACACACACGCACACACACACACACACAACACAACACATATATATATTATATGTATATAATATATATATATATATATATATATATATATATATATATATATGTGTGTGTTTGTGTGTGTGTGTGTGTGTGTTTGAAATTAAATGAATGACAAGGAAATGTAAATTACTACATTAGCTTACACATGTTTTTGGTATGATGATGCACAAGCACGCATCTCTTAGTGCACTACGTCTGATAGCAGAAACTGTTGTAAGGCAATAAAGTTGATAACGTAATTCTTGTTCTCTTGTTATCTAACTTCATATTCTGTTCTGTACTCAACTGACTCTTCATGTTGAAGCATATGTACATACACACATACATGCATACACACACACATGTTTGCGTAATATATAACTATATGTGTGTATATGCGTTTGAGTGTGTGTGTGTATTTATGAATGAATAAGATCTTGCGAATGTTTCGTCGATGTTTGTACTAGTTGTTCGATCAATAAATCAACTTGCTCATTAATTTATAGAGTACGTCTATATAGGGTAGAAATGACTTGTTCATTGAACTACCGCATAGTGGAATCGATCTCTAATCTTTTTTGCTAAGAAAAGTCGTTGCAGCAGCCTTTGTTGCAACAGCAACTAACTCAACATGATCATTGCATCACATCAACATAAACAGCCAAATTTCTCTCATAATATATCTCTGATAAAAAGGCAGCGAGCTGGCAGACACGTTAGCATGCCGGGCGATAATACTTAGCGGTATTTCGTCTGTCTTTACGTTCTGAGTTCAAATTCCGCCGAGGTCGACTTTGCCTTTCGTCCTTTCGGGGTCGATAAATTAAGTACCAGTTATGCACTGGGGTCGATGTAATCGACTTAATCCGTTTGTCTGTTCTTGTTTGTCCTCTCTGTGGGTAGTAAAGAAATAGGTATTTCGTCTGCCGTTACGTTCTGAGTTCAAATTCCGCGGAGGTCGACTTTGCCTTTTATCCTTTCGGGGTCGATAAATTAAGTACCAGTCACACACTGGGGTCGATGTAATCGGCTTAATCCGTTTGTCTGTCCTTGTTTGT
>NC_043021.1:27142774-27150274 GCF_006345805.1 Octopus sinensis
TTCCCTTAACCCTTTCCCTCAACCCTTTCCCTTAACCCTTTCCCTTAACACTTTCCCTTAACCCTTTCCCTTAACCCTTTCCCTCAACTCTTTCCCTTAACCCTTTCCCTTAACCCTTTCCCTTAACTCTTTCCCTTAACCCTTTCCCTTAACCCTTTCCCTTAACCCTTTCCCTCAACCCTTTCCCTCAACCAATTCCCTTAACCCTTTCCCTTAACCTTTCCCTTAACCCTTTCCCTTAACCCTTTCCCTTAACCCTTTCCCTTAACCCTTTCCCTCAACCCTTTCCATCAACCCTTTCCCTCAACCCTTTCCCTTAACTCTTTCCCTTAACCCTTTCCCTTAACCCTTTCCCTTAACCCTTTCCCTCAACCCTTTCCCTCGACTCTTTCCCTTAACCCTTTCCCTTAACCTTTCCCTCAACCCTTTCCCTTAACCCTTTCCCTCAACCCTTTCCCTTAACCCTTTCCCTTAACCCTTTCCCTTAACCCTTTCCCTTAACCCTTTCCCTCAACCCTTTCCCTTAACTCTTTCCCTTAACCCTTTCCCTTAACCCTTTCCCTTAACCCTTTCCCTCAACCATTTCCCTTAATCTTTTCCCTTAACCTTTTCCCTTAACCCTTTCCCTTAACCCTTTCCCTCAACCCTTTCCCTCAACCTTTTCCCTTAACTCTTTCCCTTAACCCTTTCCCTTAACCCTTTCCCTTAACCCTTTCCCTTAACCCTTTCCCTCAACCCTTTCCCTCAACCCTTTCCCTTAACCCTATCCCCTAACCCTTTCCCTTAACCCTTTCCCTCAACCCTTTCCCTCAACCCTTTCCCTTAACCCTTTCCCTTAACCCTTTCCCTTAACCCTTTCCCTTAACCCTTTCCCTCAACCCTTTCCCTCAACCCTTTCCCTTAACCCTTTCCCTTAACCCTTTCCCTTAACCCTTTCCCTCAACCCTTTCCCTTAACCATTTCCCTTAACCCTTTCCCTTAACCCTTTCCCTTAAACCTTTCCCTCAACCCTTTCCCTTAACCCTTTCCATTAAACCTTTCCCTCAACCCTTTCCCTTAACACGTTCCCTTAACCCTTTCCCTCAACCCTTTCCCTTAACCCTTTCCCTTAATCCTTTCCTTCAACCCTTTCCCTTAACCCTTTCCCTTAACCCTTTCCTTAACCTTTCCCTCAACCCTCAACCCTTTCCCTCAACCCTTTCCCTTAACCCTTTCCTTAACCCTATCCCCTAACCCTTTCCCTTAACCCCTTTCCCTCAACCCTTTCCCTCAACCCTTTCCCTTAACCCTTTCCCTTAACCCTTTCCCTTAACCCTTTCCCTCAACCCTTTCCCTCAACCCTTTCCCTCAACCCTTTCCCTTAACCCTTTCCCTTAACCTTTCCCTTAACCCTCTCCCTTAACCCTTTCCCTTAACCCTTTCCCTAAACCCTTTCCCTTAACCCTTTCCCTTAACCCTTTCCCTCAACCCTTTCCCTTAACCCTTTCCCTCAACCCTTTCCCGTAACCCTTTCCCTTAACCCTTTCCATTAACCCTTTCCCTTAACCCTTTCCCTCAACCCTTTCCCTCAACCCTTTCTCTTAACCCTTTCCCTTAACCCTTTCCCTTAACCCTTTCCCTTAACCCTTTCCCTCAACCCTTTCCCTTAACCCTTTCCCTTAACCCTTTCCCTCAACCCTTTCCCTTAACCCTTTCCCTTAACCCTTTCCCTTAACCCTTTCCCTTAACCCTTTCCATTAACTCTTTCCCTTAACCCTTTCCCTTAACCCTTTCCCTTAACCCTTTCCCTCAACCCTTTCCCTCAACTCTTTCCCTTAACCCTTTCCCTTAACCCTTTACCTCAACCCTTTCCCTTAACTCTTTCCCTTAACCCTTTCCCTTCACCCTTTCCCTTAACTCTTTCCCTTAACCCTTTCCCTTAACCCTTTCCCTTAACCCTTTCCCTTAACCCTTTCCCTCAACCCTTTCCCTTAACTCTTTCCCTTAACCCTTTCCCTTAACCCTTTCCCTTAACCCTTTCCCTTAACTCTTTCCCTTAACCCTTTCCCTTAACCCCTTCCCTTAACCCTTTCCCTTAACCCTTCCCCTCAACTCTTTCCCTTAACCCTTTCCCTCAACCCTTTCCCTTAACTCTTTCCCTTAACCCTTTCCCTTAACCCTTTCCCTTAACCCTTTCCGTCAACCCTTTCCGTCAACCCTTTCCCTTAACCCTTTCCCTTAACCTTTCCCTTAACCCTTTCCCTTAACCCTTTCCCTTAACCCTTTCCCTTAACCCTTTCCCTCAACCCTTTCCGTTAACCCTTTCCCTTAACCCTTTCCCTTAACCCTTTCCCTCAACCCTTTCCCTTAACCCTTTCCCTTAACCCTTTCCCTCAACCCTTTCCCTTAACCCTTTCCATTAATCCTTTCCTTCAACCCTTTCCCTTAACCCTTTCCCTTAACCCTTTCCCTCAACCATTTCCCTTAACCTTTCCCTTAACCCTCTCCCTTAACCCTTTCCCTTAACCCTTTCCCTAAACCCTTTCCCTTAACCCTTTCCCTTAACCCTTTCCCTCAACCCTTTCCCTTACCCTTTCCCTCCTCACCCTTTCCCGTAACCCTTTCCCTTAAACCCTTTCCCTTAACCCTTTCCCTTAACCTTTCCCTCAACCCTTTCCCTCAACCCTTTCTCTGAACCTTTCCCTTAACCCTTTCCCTTAACCCTTTCCCTTAACCCTTTCCCTCAACCCTTTCCCTTAACCCTTTCCCTTAACCCTTTCCCTCAACCCTTTCCCTTAACCCTTTCCCTTAACCCTTTCCCTTAACCCTTTCCATTAACTCTTTCCCTTAACCCTTTCCCTTAACCCTTTCCCTTAACCCTTTCCCTCAACCCTTTCCCTCAACTCTTTCCCTTAACCCTTTCCCTTAACCCTTTCCCTCAACCCTTTCCCTTAACTCTTTCCCTTAACCCTTTCCCTTCACCCTTTCCCTTAACTCTTTCCCTTAACCCTTTCCCGTAACCCTTTCCCTTAACCCTTTCCCTTAACCCTTTCCCTCAACCCTTTCCCTTAACTCTTTCCCTTAACCCTTTCCCATAACCCTTTCCCTTAACCCTTTCTCTTAACTCTTTCCCTTAACCCTTCCCCTTAACCCCTTCCCTTAACCCTTTCCCTTAACCCTTCCCCTCAACTCTTTCCCTTAACCCTTTCCCTCAACCCTTTCCCTTAACTCTTTCCCTTAACCCTTTCCCTTAACCCTTTCCGTCAACCCTTTCCGTCAACCCTTTCCCTTAACCCTTTCCCTTACCTTTCCCTTACCCTTTCCCTTAACCCTTTCCCTTAACCTTTCCCTTAACCCTTTCCCTCAACCCTTTCCGTTAACCCTTTCCCTTAACCCTTTCCCTTAACCCTTTCCCTCAACCCTTCTTCCCCTTAACCCTTTCCCTTAACCCTTTCCCTCAACCCTTTCCCTTAACCCTTTCCATTAATCCTTTCCTTCAACCCTTTCCCTTAACCCTTTCCCTTAACCCTTTCCCTTAACCCTTTCCCTCAACCGTTTCCCTCAACCCGTTTCCCTTAACCCTTTCACTTAACCCTTTCCCTTAACCCTTTCCCTCAACCCTTTCCCTTAACCCTTTCCCTTAACCCTTTCCTTTAACCCTTTCCCCTAACCCTTTCCCTCAACCCTTTCCCTCAACCCATTCCCTCAACCCTTTCCCTTAACCCTTTCCCTTAACCTTTCCCTCAACCCTCTCCCTTAACCCTTTCCCTTAACCCTTTCCCTTAACCGTTTCCCTTAACCCTTTCCCTCAACCCTTTCCCTTAACCCTTTCCCTCAACCCTTTCCCTTAACCCTTTCCCTTAACCCTTTCCCATAACCCTTTCCCTTAACCCTTTCCCTCAACCCTTTCCCTCAACCCTTTCTCTTAACCCTTTCACTTAACCCTTTCCCTTAACCCTTTCCCTTAACCCTTTCCCTTAACCCTTTCCCTCAACCCTTTCCCTTAACCCTTTCCCTTAACCCTTTCCCTTAACCCTTTCCCTTAACTCTTTCCCTTAACCCTTTCCCTTAACCCTTTCCCTTAACCCTTTCCCTCAACCCTTTCCCTCAACTCTTTCCCTTAACCCTTTCCCTTAACCTTTTCCCTCAACCCTTTCCCTTAACTCTTTCCCTTAACCCTTTCCCTTCACCCTTTCCCTTAACTCTTTCCCTTAACCCTTTCCCTTAACCCTTTCCCTTAACCCTTTCCCTTAACCCTTTCCCTCAACCCTTTCCCTTAAATCTTTCCCTTAACCCTTTCCCTTAACCCTTTCCCTCAACCCTTTCCCTTAACTCTTTCCCTTAACCCTTTCCCCCAACCCCTTCCCTTAACCCTTTCCCTTAACCCTTTCCCTCAACTCTTTCCCTTAACCCTTTCCCTCAACCCTTTCCCTTAACTCTTTCCCTTAACCCTTTCCCTTAACCCTTTCCCTTAACCCTTTCCCTCAACCCTTTCCCTCAACCCTTTCCCTTAACACTTTCCCTTAACCTTTCCCTTAACCCTTTCCCTTAACCCTTTCCCTTAACCCTTTCCCTTAACCCTTTCCCTCAACCCTTTCCCTCAACCCTTTCCCTCAACCCTTTCCCTTAACTCTTTCCCTTAACCCTTTCTCTTAACCCTTTCCCTTAACCCTTTCCCTTAACCCTTTCCCTTAACCCTTTCCCTTAACCCTTCTCTTAACCCTTTCCCTCAACCCTTTCCCTCAACCCTTTCCCTTAACCCTTTCCCTAACCCTTCCCTTTCCCTTAACCCTTTCCCTTAACCCTTTCCCTCACCCTTTCCCTCAACCCACCCTTTCCCCTTGCCCCTTTAACCCTTAACTTCTTTTCCCTTAACCCTTTCCCTTAACCCTTTCCCTCAACCCTTTCCCTCAACTCTTTCCCTTACCCTTTCCCATAACCCTTTCCCTTAACCCTTTCCCTAACCCTTTCCCCTTTCCCTTAACCCTTTCCCTTAACCCTTTTCCCTCAACCCTTTCCCTCACCCTTTCCCTTAACTCTTTCCTTAACCCTTTCCCTTAACTCTTTCCCTTAACCTTTCCTCAACCCTTTCCCTCAACTCTTTCCCTTAACCCTTTCCCTTAACCCTTTCCCTTAACCCTTTCCCTCAACCCTTCCCTCACTCTTTCATTACCCTTATTAACCCTTTCCCTTAACTCTTACTCTTTCCCTTAACCCTTTCCCTTACTCTTTCTCCCTAACCCTTTCCCTTAACTTTTTCCCTTAACCCTTTCCCTTAACCCTTTCCATCAACCCTTTCCCTCAACCCTTTCCCTTAACCCTTTCCCTTAACCCTTCCCTCAACTCTTTCCCTTAACCCTTTCCCTCAACCCTTTCCCTTAACCCTTTCCCTCAACCCTTTCCGTTAACCCTTTCCCTCAACCCTTTCCCTTAACCCTTTCCCTCAACCATTTCCCTGAACTCTTTCCCTTAACCCTTTCCCTTAACCCTTTCCCTCAACCCTTTCCCTTAACCCTTTCCCTTAACCCTTTCCCTCAACTCTTTCCCTTAACCCTTTCCCTCAACCCTTTCCCTTAACCCTTTCCCTCAACCCTTTCCCTTAACCCTTTCCCTCAACCCTTTCCCTTAACCCTTTCCCTTAACCCTTTCCCTTAACCCTTTCCCTTAACTCTCTCCCTTAACCCTTTCCCTTAACTCTTTCCCTTAACCCTTTCCCTTAACCCTTTCCCTTAACCCTTTCCCTCAACCCTTTCCCTCACCCTTTCCCTTAACCTTTCCCTCAACCCTTTCCCTTAACCTTTCCCTCAACCCTTTCCCTTAAACCCTTTCCCTTAACCCTTTCCCTCAACCCTTTCCCTTAACCCTTTCCTTGAACCCTTTCCCTCAACCCTTTCCCTTAACCCTTTCCCTTAACCCCTTCCCTTAACCCTTTCCCTTAACCCTTTCCCTTAACTCTCTCCCTTAACCCTTTCCCTTAACTCTTTCCCTTAACCCTTTCCCTTAACCCTTTCCCTTAACCCTTTCCCTCAACCCTTTCCCTCAACCCTTTCCCTTAACCCTTTCCCTCAACCCTTTCCCTTAACCCTTTCCCTTAACCCTTTCCCTCAACTCTTTCCCTTAACCCTTTCCCTCAACCCTTTCCCTTAACCCTTTCCCTCAACCCTTTCCCTTAACCCTTTCCCTCAACCCTTTCCCTTAACCCTTTCCCTTCCCCTCAACCCTTTCCCTTAACCCTTTCCCTCAACCCTTTCCCTTAACCCTTCCCTTTCCCTCAACCCTTTCCCTTAACCCTTTCCCTCAACCCTTTCCCCTTAACCCTTCCCCTTAACCTTTCCCTCAACCCTTTCCCTTAACCCTTCCCTTACCCTTTCCCTCAACCCTTTCCCTTAACCCCTTTCCCTCAACCCTTTTCCCTAACCCTTTCCCTCAACCCTTTCCCTTAACCCTTTCCCTCAACCCTTTCCCTTAACCCTTTCCCTCACCCTTTCCTTAACCCTTCCCTCACCCTTTCCCTTAACCCTTTCCCTCAACCCTTTCCCTTAACCCTTTCCCTTAACCCTTTCCCTCAACCCTTTCCCTTAACCCTTTCCCTTAACCCTTTCCCTCAACCCTTTCCCTTAACCCTTTCCCTCAACCCTTTCCCTTAACCCTTTCCCTCAACCCTTTCCCTTAACCCTTTCCCTTAACCCTTTCCCTCAACCCTTTCCCTTAACCCTTTCCCTCAACCCTTTCCCTCAACCCTTTCCCTCAACCCTTTCCCTTAACCCTTTCCCTTAACCCTTTCCCTTAACCCTTTCCCTTAACCCTTTCCCTCAACCCTTTCCCTCAACCCTTTCCCTCAACCCTTTCCCTTAACCCTTTCCCTTAACCCTTTCCCTTAACCCTTTCCCTTACCCTTTCCCTCAACCCTTTCCCTCAACCCTTTCCCTTAACCCTTTCCCTTAAACCTTTCCCTCAACTCTTTCCCTTAACCCTTTCCCTCAACCCTTTCCCTCAACCCTTTCCCTCAACCCTTTCCCTCAACCCTTTCCCTTAACCCTTTCCCTTAACCCTTTCCCTCAACCCTTTCCCTTAACCCTTTTCCCTCAACTCTTTCGTGTATGTCGAATTATTCCCTTGCCTTCAAGGCATCTCATATGATACACGACTGTTTTCTTTTTCAACTGCCAAAGTAACTTGTAACTTATGAATGGAACGCTCTATATTATCCAGAAAGTATGAAACAAAGGCTAACTAAAAGTCTGAACATAAGTTTGGACGTTTGAGGACAAAGGCAGGAAAATGCTTTAGAAATGCAAAACGTTAAAGGAGATGTGGCTGTTAGAAATAACAGTCAAATCTCCCTTAAATCATGACCTAACAAGAGGGCTTCACACAGTATAATAACCTCAAAAAGGAACCTTTTGGGTTACCATTTTAACGTTGTTTATTCTGTTGCTGTTGTTACATTTACAGATGTTTAGCCCCAGATCACCTTGTTACGCCTGGCTTATAATTAAAAGCTTTGCAGCAGTGACCCCC
>NC_043021.1:27157774-27162622 GCF_006345805.1 Octopus sinensis
CAAGAAAGCGGGTAGGTTTGTTCCACATCAACTGAACAAGATTCAACAAAACTGCCCGTGCTTGTCTCCTCCGGCCTATTGACAAACAGTACTGGTGTGTTTACGTCCCCGTAACTCAGCGGTTCGGAAAAAGTGACCAATAAAATAAGGACAATGCTTAAAAAAATAACTGCGATCGATTCGTCCAAACTCTTCAAGGTGATGCTCCAACACAGCGCAGTCTAATGACAGAAGAAAGTAAAGATAAAAAGAAATACATTTAGCTGTCGTGGCTCTGTAGTAAGAAACATGTTCCCTAATCCCATGGTCCCGGGCTCAGTCCCGCTGTGTGGCATCATGGGCAAGTGTCTTCTACTAAAGGTTTGGGCCAACCAAAGCCTTTTGAGTGCATTTGGTAGAAATGTGTGTATTTGTCTTTATGTCTGTGTTTGTCACCCGCTACTGGGACAGGATTTCGTAAACAACTCCAATAGCTTCCAGTTGTTTCAGTTAATATATTCCATTTTTAAAAATCTGCTTTGATATTTCCCACGCTGATCATTTCCATGCATGAGAATGTTTTCCCAGGTAAACTTGCACTTCATTTTAGATGCTCCGAGGAAACTACAAGGTAACGCACAACCACACAGTTCTGAGTGCATGCATCTTACAGCAGAAACAATTGTAAGGCAATGAAGTAGATTACGTACTTCCTGTTCCCTTGTGATCTTTTTAATTTCATTTTACGATCTGTAGTCCAAAGACGCTCTATTCTGAAGTATATGTATATTGGGTTAATGCTAGGTTATTAGAATCGCTATGCTTAAGCGAAATCGTAATATATACATACATATATAAAACGGCAAGCCGCTAGAATCATTAGCATGCCGCGTGACACATGTAGCAACATTTCCATCGCCTTTTCGTTCTGAGTTGAAATTTCGACGGGGTTAACTTTGCTTTTCATCCTCTAGGGGCCTACAAAATAACACTGGGACTCAATGTAATCGACTGATCTTCTGCCCCTAGCTTTCTGTCCTTCTGCCAAAATTCGAAACCAACACACACGCGCGCGCACACACACACACACGCGCACACACACACACACACACACACACCACACACACACACACACACACACATAAAGTAGGTTTTGTGTAACCACTCTTCAAAAAAAAACATTTCTCTTTTAACTGATATGACCGATAATCAATCAATTAATGTTGAATTAAATGCTATGTAATGTATCTGCTTATGCAACACAAGTTATCGATTCTAACAGTTGCTGTCCTTTGTAATTGATATTGTTGATTCTTAGCGGTGTTCCATCACGAGAAAATTGTGCGGCAGGATGTTACTTTATGGTATCGACACAGGAAGGATAATATCAGAATTTCCGACTGAGATGTAAAAGGGAGAATGAATGAAGGAAGAACAAGAGGAAAATTGAATCACATAGGGTGAAATAGAGTTGGCACTCCCTTGAATATGAATGAGAAAAATGTACGAAAAGTGAAATGAACTTTTGAAAGACGAAAGGGAAAATGAATGTGGAAAGGATGGAAGACAAAGTTGTTGTTGATAGGATGAAGGGTCAAGTAGACCGACAGAAAGAATGAAGGGCAAAGGAGACCGACAGAAAGAATGAAGGGCCAAGGAGAACGACAGAAAGAAAGAAGGGCCAAGGAGACCAAAAGAAAGAAAAAAGGGCCAAGGAAACCGACAGAAAGAAAGAAGGGCCAAGGAGACCGACAGAAAGAAGGAAGGGCCAAGGAGACCGACAGAAACAATGAAGGGCCAAGGAAATCGACAGAAAGTATGAAGGGCCAAGGAGACCGACAGAAATAATGAAGGGCCAAGGAGACCGACAGAAAGAAAGAAGGGCAAAGGAGACCGACAGAAAGAAGAAAGGGCCAAGGAAACCGACAGAAAGAAAGAAGGGCCAAGGACACCGACAGAAAGAATGAAGGGCCAAGGAGACCGACAGAAAGAAAGAAGGGCCAAGGAGACCGACAGAAAGAAGGAAGGACCAAGGAGACCGACAGAAACAAAGAAGGACCAAGGAGACCGACAGAAAGAAGGAAGGGCCAAGGAGACCGACAGAAAGAATGAAGGGGCAAGGAGACCGACAGAAAGAAAGAGGGGCCAAGGAGACCGACAGAAAGAATGAAGGGCCAAGGAGACCGACAGAAAGAAAGAAGGGCCAAGGAGACCGACAGAAAGAAAGAAGGGCCAAGGAGACCGACAGAAAGAAGGAAGGGCCAAGGAGACCGACAGAAAGAAGGAAGGGCCAAGGAGACCGACAGAAAGAATGAAGGGGCAAGGAGACCGACAGAAAGAAAAAAGGGCCAAGGAGACCGACAGAAAGAATGAAGGGCCAAGGAGACCGACAGAAAGAAAGAAGGGCCAAGGAGACCGACAGAAAGAAGGAAGGACCAAGGAGACCGACAGAAAGGAGGAAGGACCAAGGAGACCGACAGAAAGAATGAAGGGCCAAGGAGACCGACAGAAAGAATGAAGGGCCAAGGAGACCGACAGAAAGAAAGAAGGGCCAAGGAGACCGACAGAAAGAAAGAAGGGCCAAGGAGACCGAGAGAAATAATGAAGGGCCAAGCAGACCGACAGAAAGAAAGAAGGGCCAAGGAGACCGACAGAAAGAAAAAAGGGCCAAGGAGACCGAGAGAAAGAAAGAAGGGCCAAGGAGACCGACAGAAAGAAGGAAGGGCCAAGGAGACCGACAGAAAGAAGGAAGGGCCAAGGAGACCGACAGAAAGAATGAAGGGGCAAGGAGACCGACAGAAAGAAAAAAGGGCCAAGGAGACCGACAGAAAGAATGAAGGGCCAAGGAGACCGACAGAAAGAAAGAAGGGCCAAGGAGACCGACAGAAAGAAAGAAGGGCCAAGGAGACCGACAGAAATAATGAAGGGCCAAGCAGACCGACAGAAAGAAAGAAGGGCCAAGGAGACCGACAGAAAGAAAAAAGGGCCAAGGAGACCGAGAGAAAGAAAGAAGGGCCAAGGAGACCGACAGAAAGAATGAAGGGCCAAGTAGACCGACAGAAAGAAATAAGGGCCAAGGAGACCGACAGAAAGAAGGAAGGGCCAAGGAGACCGACAGAAAGAATGAAGGGCCAAGGAGACCGACAGAAAGAAGGAAGGGCCAAGGAGACCGACAGAAAGAATGAAGGGCCAAGGAGACCGACAGAAAGAAGGAAGGGCCAAGGAGACCGACAGAAAGAAAGAAGGCCCAAGGAGACCGACAGAAAGAAGGAAGGGCCAAGGAGACCGACAGAAAGAAGGAAGGGCCAAGGAAATCGACAGAAAGAATGAAGGGCCAAGAGGCCGACAGAAAGAATGAAGGGCCAAGGAGACCGACAGAAAGAATGAAGGGCCAAAGAGACCCGCAGAAAGAAGGAAGTGCCAAGGAGACCGACAGAAAGAATGAAGGGCCAAGGAGACCGACAGAAAGAATGAAGGGCCAAGGAGACCGACAGAAATAATGAAGGGCCAAGGAGACCGACAGAAAGAATGAAGGGCCAAGGAGACCGACAGAAAGAATGAAGGGCCAAGGAGACCGACAGAAAGAATGAAGGGCCAAGGAGACCGACAGAAAGAATGAAGGGCCAAGGAGACCGACAGAAAGAATGAAGGGCCAAGGAGACCGACAGAAAGAACGAAGGACCAAGGAGACCGACAGAAAAATGAAGGGCCAAGGAGACCGACAGAAAGAAGGAAGGACCAAGGAGACCGACAGAAAGAATGAAGGGCCAAGGAGACCGACAGAAAGAATGAAGGGCCAAGGAGACCGATAGAAAGAATGAAGGGCCAAGGAGACCGACAGGAAGAATGAAGGGCCAAGTAGACCGACAGAAATAATGAAGGGCCAAGGAGACCGACAGAAAGAAGGAAGGGCCAAGGAGACCGACAGAAAGAATGAAGGGCCAAGGAGACCGACAGAAAGAATGAAGGGCCAAGGAGACCGACAGAAAGAATGAAGGGCCAAAAAGACCGACAGAAAGAAGGAAAGACCAAGGAGACCGACAGAAAAAATGAAGGGCCAAAGAGACCGACAGAAAGAATGAAGGGCCAAGGAGACCGACAGAAAGAAGGAAGGGCCAAGGAGACCGACAGAAAGAAGGAAGGGCCAAGGAGACCGACAGAAAGAAGGAAGGGACAAGGAGACCGACAGAAAGAATGAAGGGCCAAGGAGACCGACAGAAAGAAGGAAGGACCAAGGAGACCGACAGAAAGAAGGAAGGGCCTAGGAGACCGACAGAAAGAAGGAAGGACCAAGGAGACCGACAGAAAGAAGGAAGGGCCAAGGAGACCGACAGAAAGAAGGAAGGGCCAAGGAGACCGACAGAAAGAATGAAGGGCCAAGGAGACCGACAGAAAGAAGGAAGGGCCAAGGAGACCGACAGAAAGAATGAAGGGCCAAGGAGACCGACAGAAAGAAGGAAGGGCCAAGGAGACCGACAGAAAGAAGGAAGGACCAAGGAGATCGACAGAAAGAAGGAGGGCCAAGGGGACCGAAAGAAAGAATGAAGGGCCAAGGAGACCGACAGAAATAAGGAAGGGCCAAGGAGACCGACAGAAAGAAGGAAGGACAAGGAGACCGACAGAAAGAAGGAAGGGCCAAGGAGACCAACAGAAAGAAGGAAGGGCCAAGGAGACCGACAGAAAGAATGAAGGGCCAAGGAGACCGACAGAAAGAAGGAAGGACCAAGGAGACCGACAGAAAGAAGGAAGGGCCAAGGAGACCGACAGAAAGAAGGAAGGGCCAAGGAGACCGACAGAAAGAATGAAGGGCCAAGGAGACCGACAGAAAGAGTGAAGGGCCAAGGAGACCGACAGAAAGAAGGAAGGACC